>NC_134704.1:205343720-205606220 GCF_043290135.1 Rhipicephalus microplus
GGACGACACAAACATGTTTTTAGGGTTCTTCACTTGTTGACCTTGAAGGGAACGTGAATGTTTGTTTTAATCGACTGTCGTCATGGCTAAAATCTGATAAGTTGTGCTTAAACGCATATAAGACCTAGTACGTGCTTTTTTCCCCCGTGAATGAACCAAGAAATTTCGGCGCGTTGAAGGTACCCGCTCACATCGAGGTTTTCTTCGTCGGTGACGTTGGGTAACATGGCATCGAGCGTCGTTGCTGGACTCCTTCCGTAGACCAATTTGTATGGAGATATCTGCGTCGTCTCCTGCACCGCCGTGTTGTATGCGAAGGTCACATACGGAAGATTGGTGTCCCACGTCTTGTGTTCGACATCGACGTACATTAACAGCTTGTCGGCGATCGTCTTGTGAAGCCGCTCGGTGAGGCCGTTGGTCTGTGGGTGGTACGCTGTTGTCCGGCGGTGGTTTGTTTGGCTGTACGCCAAGATCGCTTGAGTTAAGTCGGCAGTGAATGCCCTTCCTCTGTCAATGATAAGGACCTCCGGGGCGCCATGACATAGGACGATATTTTCGACGAAGAACTTAGCTACCTCGGATGCACTGCCTTTTGGCAGGGCTTTTGTCTCGGCGTAGCGGGTGAGGTAGTCGGTAGCTACCACGATAAACTTGTTTCCGAAAGCCGACGTCGGGAATGGCCCCAGTAGGTCCATACCTATCTGCTGGAAAGGTCGGCAAGGTGGATCAATTGGCTGCAGAACCCGCTGGCCTTGTCGGCGGTGTCTTGCGTCGCTGACAGTCCCGACATGTCCTCACATAACGAGTGATGTCGGTGGTAAGACGTGGCTAGTAGTACCTTTCTTGTATCCTCGTGAGCGTGCCAGAAACACCGAGGTGCCCTGCCGTCGGATCGTCGTGCAGGGCCTGCAGGAGTTCTGGTCGCAGAGCTGAAGGCACCACAAGGAGGTACTTAGCTCGAAGCGGTGAAAAGTGTTTCTTTCGTAGAAGACCGTTTCGTAGAAAGAACGACGCAAGTGCGCGCTTGAATACCTTCGGGACTTCGGCGGTCCTGCCTTCGAGGTATTCTATTAGGGCCTTAAGTTCCGGGTGGGCCCGCTGTCTTTCAGCGAACTCGTCAGTAGTTATCGTTCCCAAGAAGTAGTCGTCATCCGGGTCGTCGGGTAGCGGTTGGTCGACAGGCGTACGAGAGAGACAGTCGGCATCGGAGTGTTTTTAACCGGACTTGTAAATGACAGTAATGTCATATTCTTGTAGTCTCAGGCTCAATCGTGCGAGGCGATCTGAAGGGTCTTTCAAGGTGGCTAGCCAACACAAGGCGTGGTGGTCGCTCACAAGTTTGAAGGGCCTGCCGTAAAGGTAGGGGCGAAGTTTCGACGTAGCCCAGATGATGGCCAGGCACTCCTTTTCTGTTGTGGAATAATTTGCTTCTGCTTTGGATAGCGATCGGCTGGCGTAACTAATAACCCTTTCAAGTCCGTCAGCCCTCTGCACAAGAACGATGCCAAGACCTACGCTGCTTGCGTCAGTATGTATTTCTGTCTCAGCGAATTCGTCGAAATGGGCAAGTAACGGAGGCGTCTGGAGGCGATGTTTAAGCTCCTGGAAAGCGTGTTCCTGTGGCGTTTCCCACTTGAACTCCACGTCGGCCTTGGTAAGGTTAGTGAGAGGATCGGCGATGCAGGCGAAGTTTTTCACGAACCGCCTGTAATAGGCGCACAGGCCCAGAAATCGGCACACGGCTTTTTTTGTCAGTGGGCGGCGGGATGTCGGCGATGGCGGCAGTTTTCCGTGGATCGGGACGAACTCCAGACTTGCTGATAACGTGCCCCAGAAACAAGAGCTCCTCATACGCAAATCTGCACTTTCCTGGCTTCAGTGTGAGTCCGGAAGTCTTGATGGCTCGAAGTACAGCTTCAAGGCGCCGAAGATGCTCGTCGAAACTTGAGGAAAACACGACGACGTCGTCCAAGTACACAAGGCAAGTCTGCCACTTCAATCCTGCCAGTACTGTATCCATAACGCGTTGAAAAGTTGCAGGCGCTGAGCAAAGGCCGAAGGGCATCACCCTAAACTCGAAGAGGCCCTCTGGTTTTATAAACGCCATCTTCTCTCGGTCTCTTTCTTCAACTTCGATTTGCCCATAGCCAGTCTTGAGGTCCATTGACGAAAAGTACTTGGCGTTATGAAGCCGATCAAGTGCGTCGTCTATTCGTGGGAGAGGATACACGTCCTTTTTTGCGATTTATTTCAGGCGGCGATAATCGACGCAGAAACGTAGGGTCCCATCCTTTGTCTTCACTAACACCACGGGGGATGCCCAAGGACTCCTGGACGGCTGGATATAGTCATCCCGCAGCATTTCATCAATTTGTCTCTTCATGGCCTCACGTTCTCACGTCGAAACCCTGTATGGACTCTGACTGAGTGGTCTGGCATTTTCTTCGGTTATGATGCGATGTTTCGTGATTGGGGTCTGCCGAATTTTCGATGACGACGAAAAGCAATCTTCGTATTGCAGGAGCAGGGCCTTGAGCTGTTCTTTCCTATCGGTCGGAAGGGTAAGATTGACGTCGAAAGCTATGGGAGGGGCTTGGTTCCTCTGAGCAGGTTCCGCAGAATCGGCGAGGGCGAAAGCACTGGTGGCTTTGACAATTTCTTCGATGTATGCGACGGTTGTTCCTTTGTTCACATGTTTGTACTCATTGCTGAAATTCGTGAGCATAACCGTTGCTTTGCCTCCCCGCAGCTCTGCAATTCCTCTTGCGACGCAAATATTTCGGGTGACCAACAGATGCTGACTGCCTTCAACGACGCCTTCCAAGTCAGGTGATTTAGGAGCGCCGACTGAAATAATGATGCTTGAGCGAGGCGGAATGGTGATTTGTTCTTCCAGCACATTCAAGGCATGGTGTCCTGACGGCGTGCGCGGCGGTAGTGCTTCTTCTGTAGATAACGTTATCGACTTTGTTTTTAGGTTGATGACAGCACCATGGAGGCATAAGAAGTGTATGCCAAGGATGACATCTCTCGAGCAACGCTGTAGGACTACGAAGTCTGTAGGATAAATACGGCCGTTAGTGGTGACTCTTGCTGTGAAGATTCCTGCAGGCGTTACGAGGTGACATCCGGCTGTGCGGATTTCATGGCCTTTCCAAGCTGTCCTAACTTTCCTTAACCTCGCGGCGAATGACCCACTGATGACAGAATAGTCGGCTCCAGTATCGACGAGAGCGGTCACACTGTGGCCGTCAATAAGAACGTCGAGGTCGCTAGTTTGCCGTCTCGCATTACAGTTAGGGCGTGGCGTCGGGTCACGGCTGCGTCGGCTTGTTCCGCTGCTTCTATGTTGCGTCGTCAGGCCACCTTCGATAAGTGAGCTTTCGCCGTCAGGGCTTTGCCTGGTTGGCGTTGTGTTCGGTAAGCTCCGTCGCGGCGGCGTCGTCGTCGGAGGATCTTAGGTAGTTCGTCGCACAGCAACCGCACCTCCATCGGATGCTGCCCTAAGTTTCCCGGATACGGGATAGGAGACCGGCCCCGCGTCGGGCCAGAGTACTGCCGGGGGTGCGGTAACAAGCGGCGGCTGGGCGGTGACGAACGGGAAGGGCTTCGTGGTGTCCACTGAGCTCTTGTCAGGTAGTCGGCGATGTCACGTGGCCATTCTCCTGGCTGCGGACGCGGTTCATTGACGGCGAAGCCACGCAGTCCCATCTGTCGGTACTGGCAACGGCGGTATGTGTGTCTGGCCTCGCCGCAGTGGTAGCAGAGCGGGCGATGGTCAGGGGTGCGCCAGACGTCAGTCTTCCTCGGTGCACTGCGCTGGGCCACTGGCGAACGGTATGACGTCTGTGGGGGTGGTGGCGGCGGTGGCGTCTGTCAACGGAAGTGCGATGGGGCGGCGTTTTGGCGTGGACGGGAAGGAGCGTTGTGGGGCACTGCAGCGGCGTAGCTCATAGCTTCCGGCTCGGGCAGCGGTGCGTGGGGAATTCGAAGCGATTGCCGAACTTCTTCTCGCACAATGTCTGCGATTGAATCCACTTGAGGCTGCGCCGAAGGCAACAGCTTGCGCAGCTCTTCCCGCACGATCACTCGGATCGTTCCACGCAGGTCTCCGGAGTTACTGGCTTGAGCAGCAGCGCAGTCTCCAGTCAGGCGACGATTATACTGTCTTGTGCACTTGTCCAGGGTCTTTTCGATAGTGGTCGCTTCGGCTACAAATTCTTGGACGGTCTTCGGTGGGTTTTTCATCAGTCCCGCGAAGAGCTCCTGTTTGACCCCTCACATGAGGAAACGAACTTTTTTCTCCTCAGGCATGTCTGGGTCAGCGTGACGGAATAGTCGGGTCATTTCTTCTGTGAAAATGGCGACATTTTCATTTGGTAGCTGAACCCGGGTCTCTAATAAAGCAGCGGCCCTCTCTTTGCGAGCGACGCTCGCGAACGTTTGCAGGAATGCGCCGCATAAAACATCCCACGTTCGGAGCGTGGACTCCCGATTTTCGAGCCAGGTCCTTCCGGTGTCTTCCAAATAGAACACACGACGCACCTTTTCGTCATGGTCCCAGTGGTTGAGGGCGGCCACACGGTCGTATGTTTCTAGCCATGACTCCGGGTCTTCGAACGATGACCCATGGGAAATTGGTTGTTCCCTGGGTAGATGCATGACCATCGTGGGCTGGGACGCTGCGGTTGTCATTGTCGCTGCAGTCGCGGTCATGGCCTTGGTCTTCCGCGCCTTGTCTTGTAGAAACCCGTACTCCGGTGGTAGCCCTTGCTGTTGGCGGCTTGTTCGCTGCTCCTTGTTGGCGTCGGTGTCTTCTCCGAGACGTGGGCTGGGTTTACGGCTTGACGGGGGCGTCCGGTACATGAACTAAGCAGCACCTCCACCAGATGTCATGGGGTCGTGACGTGGCCGAAGACAGGAGACTTCGTGTTGGGATTTAACTGTTTATTTGTGCGAACCTGTGCCCGGTAAACGGAAAGTCCAATTACAGCAGCAGTCTCACACAGATAGCAGTCTCGGACTGATAGCGGCGAACGGAGCGTCGGCCTTGATCAACAACTGACAAGCGGCGAAGCGCGTCGGCATTTATACTCTTGCCGTCGAATGTTTTAGCGTTATCGCTGGCGGTGGCGTAGGTTCCAGAACAATGTGTACCGTTCGCACAGTGGTCATGATTTTAACGAAATTATCTAATACAGTCCGGAACCTTCTCGAAAACTGCAGGCGCGGTTTGCACTGAGAATCGTGTGGTGTTTTGGGAAAATAACAAAAACTTTGGAAATGTAACGTGGTAATATCCAGCAATGTCACAATGTGATTAAATCTTGAAGTGCTGCAAAGCATTCAACACAGGTGGAACGTAAACCCACGTGATGCCATACACCCTACTTTATCTGCCAGGGGAAGCCTTTGGATTTCCCGCATATTTGGGCATGAAAGACAGTCTAGTAATATGCCTAATTGTGCTTTAAAGTGGACTTAAATGGTCAGTTCTTGGGTCACAGCAAGTGTTGAATCTAATATGTCTCCTGTTACAGGCCAACGACCCTGCACCACTGAAAGTCCAGCAGCGTCGAAGCTTATATTTTTTGCAGATGGCAGAATTGGTTGTCATGTCAACCAGTCGCCACTTTTTTAAGGTGTATATTTCTCTGGGACAGGTCAACATGTTGTTTGGGCTATGTGACAGGCCATCAATGACAATATTGACAGCTCCTATGATATGTTTCGGATATGTTTGACATATGCTGCAGTTCATGGGAATAGGTATGCAACAATTGTAACTGAGGAAGTGTAACATGTACTGATAAGAGATGTACTCACGTATTATATGACAGAAAATCACGTAATTTCGTCCTTGTAGTAATGTAATGACATGAGCACTTACCATTTATGCCAACTTGTAAGCACCATTAGGTATATCACAATTAGAGAGTCTTTCACATACACCCAAGTACACAGGAGATCCAAAAACTTTCCCAGGCTAAATAACATAAGGTGTATAGCTTCAGACGGGTGTACGTGCTACCTGAATAGACTGCTTTGCGGCAATTCAAGATTCAGTCGCATTCACATTGCTGGATATGATTACAAGGCCTACCCCATATTACAGTGACATTTTGAGGATCTGTTTGCTTCAGTATCCACAAAAAAAATGCTGTGATGATGCTCAGATGGTGGGCATAAGATTTCAGGACATGTCAGGGATTTGATTGACCGCCATTTGTACTCCTTTGACGAGTCGGTGATCTAGCACAAATTGCATTCAAGATGTCATATGATGATGTATAGTGGAACTGTCATTTGATATTCAGGGAGTAGCAGATACTGTCGCGCAAGCATCTGTTGATCCCCAAAAGTTTTTATTGGAGTTATTGGTCTAAGGGAGCTCAATATAGTAGCATTTCTGTGTATCAATAGCACGAAGTGGAGGGAATATGTATAATAGCCTGGCACGATGGTACAAAATGTTAGTATAGTACGTAGTTCACAAAAATAGGACAAAAGAGCTTGTAGGTCGTATCAGCATCTAGTATTCGGAGATGGGAAGCTCTCAACACCTATAAATGTGCCTCGGTAGAGCTGAATACTGGATGCGGAGAACACAAGGATAGGACAGGTGAGATTTGGACATCAAATGCACACGTGTTTATGCTAACAAATGTGCCTTGTTCAAATGTTAATTACCGAATTCTGATGTGAACTGTGCTCATCTGATGAACTCGCGATAAGTAGATTGTTGAGGCAAGCATAACAGAATTCAAGGCTGGGGAAGATGCTGAATTGTATTTCTGGAATTTGTCCTGCTGCATGGCGTATATAAGAAGATCAGACATGATGAACGATGTCACTATCAGTATGTTATTTGAAATCTACACATCTTCTTAAAGGATCTGATGGTTGAACCACATGAGACCAATTTCGGAGGAAATCGCTGCATCATATATCTGTGACATCGTATACGAATGTGAGGTGCTGGGTTGAAACAGCTAGGCTAAGTTGACTGTTGGTGCTATTCCATCAGCATCCTGATTTAGACTTCAGCACCATTCGCAGAACACAGTAACACCAACAGGCAGCACCCTTTGGGTTGAGTGAAGTCGGCCGAATCTGTAAATATATGCGTAATTTGGTATGGCTGCCTCGAAAATTCTTTTGAATCGCAGCCCAATTGACATAGTGCTTCTAATATACTTAATGCAGTACATCAATTTCATGGTTGAGGTGCCATATGCAGAATTACTTCTCCTTACTTCCTCTTTCATCAGAGCCCTGAGACTAGAGCTCTTTCTGAAAGAACCATCCCGTACGGCTCCGCAGTTTAATAAATGAAACAGTGATAATGTAGTGTGCTATATTATCGTTGCAACGAAAAGAAGCAGGTACGATTGCTGTGCCTTAAAACACAAGTAATCATTTGACCGATCGCTTTGCACCGATGCAGAGCTTTCCTTAGCGGTTAAGCTGTAAAAATGATAAAAATTTGCGCTCGTTTTGTGCACACTCTTCTATAGTCCTCGTTATTTTTGCGATGTTTTGCCTATACGCTCGCTGGTAGCATAATCAGATACCTTTCCTGAGTGCATACATGTAATATTGTTAGGAATAAGTTAAATGTGGACAGGCTTAGGTGGACTGTTATGGCTTTGCACATTTCTTACTAATGAAGCATGCACGTGTATACGCCTAGTTATTGTATTTTACGAGCTGCCGTATTGTGTTCACGTGGTCTGGCGTATGTCGCAATCAGAGTGAGGTGTATCTGAGAATAAAAGTACACACACGTGTGACCATGCTGGTTCACGTATCAAGGGCATAGCCAGTGTTTATTTATAGGTGAAGCGTTGAACCCATGGTGTGGCTGAACCAGTATTATTGTATATAAGTGTATAGTTTGAACCCAACTTTGTGGGAATGGCTAGCACCTTAGGCTGCCACTTAATTTAATTAGGAGAAAAATTGTGCGCTTCGTGTCTGCAGGTAGAGAGAAACACTTGGTTACATGCGAAGCCACGGTGACAAAGCGAGTGTTCAAATCATTGTAAACGATATAAACGGGCACCTTGGTGCTTTATTCGTGTCTCCTTACACATCGGCAATCGCTTGACACAGTTTTCATTAATGGCGATTCGACACTACGTCGTTTTGTAATCGAAACTCGCAACAAGTGCTTAAAGAGGTGTCGCTGCATGCGTGCCGGCCCTAGGCTACGCGAACTTTTGGCTTATCTCAATCACTGTTTCGGTCGGCGGCAGTGTGACTTAGTTTTCTTTCTTTTCTTCTTTTTTTGCAATAAAACCTGTCTCTCTACGATCAGCGTTTTGTTTGCGTGGACAGGGACTTTTTCACCCGTGGTGCGCGAGCACTTTACGCGAGTGACGGAGGGGCGCGGGCAGCAATCGCAGGCCGTTGTATTATTGGGTGTTCTTCATCGACGTTGATGACCTATAGATATTGAAAAAATGTCAACACTGGCCAACTTCTGCTATAATGATAGTGTGTGGTTGCTCATGTGGAGAGGCGTTATCAGTATTACTCGCCTATAACTTAGTGCCATATGCACGTGCTTTATCAGATAGTCTTTGCGGCGAGATTTCTTGGCTCTCGCGTTGCACTTTCGCAGGTGGTCCTGCATGAGGTGGCTGCGAACGGCACTGCAGCATGCTTTTGTTTGTTAAAAGTTCTTGACACTATCATGTCAGGCATTTTTTAAGCGAACGATCACTCTTACGTCACTAAAATTCTTGTGCAATCACAATTGTTTTATTTCTTTTTGAGTGTGATGTGTTCTTTTTTAATGTTTCAGCCGAACCTAGCTTTCAACAAAGCCTTTTTTAGATATTATTTTACGTGTTACGAGGGCTAGATAGGTCAAGTCTGTGGTATGTAAAAAAGTAGTGCAGTTCATACCTAGCGATCTTCTGTTCGAAAACTTCCTTCAAAATCTGTTTCAGTGTGATGTGTATTATAAGCCAATCAAAGTATGCACTGGTTCCCCCACGTTGCTAAACATGGGTATTTTTAAGCTCCCAGGGCAATTTAGTAAAGGCTGCTAACTGCCCCAAATTTGAAATTCCGCTGCTCCAGAAACTATTCCCAATTTAGTTTCAGCCGTCTCACCCCAATTTGAGTAAAGCGTCAGCCTTAGGTATAAAAACTGAAGGTTTAATTCCTGCGGCAGTTTTGTCGCGAAGTGAAGTACGCTTCCGTTCTCTAAAGAGACACTAAAGAGCCAAGCAATTTTTTGTTTATTAGTACTTCTAACTTCACTATCCGACAAGCACTTCTCTTGCGGCGACATGATGCTCGGCAAAGGAGAAAACATGCAAGAAGAAAATTTGCGTGGAGATTCCATTGAGATTGCCATGCCAAACACAGTGATGTATGAAATTATGAAGGCGTCTAGTGGGGGGGTCCCACATAGCTTCTAATCATTAAAATTGAAGTGCATTGTGTTCAGTGGGTGCTAGACCTAGCATACAATGGTTGGAAAATTTAATTGAGCCAATGTCATGAAAATACGAAAAAGACATTTTGAAACGTGTTACGTGATGCTCAAATGCAGGGGTGCAACAGCTGCGCTGATTGCGTAAATTTGATAAAATTTCTCATTTGTGCGCCAAGCTGTGCCAAAACCATAAAATTTGTCGAAAATGCGCCACGCTGCGCCCAAATGCCCCACCAGCCTCAAAATTTTTCGTTTGCCCTAATTTGAGCGAGAAATGGAGACCACTTTAGCCACTTGTAATTTGCATCATGAATCTACGCGGGCAGACCCTAACCATAAATCACAGTTTAAGACAGCTGCTCATTAGTTCAAGACACTCGCGAAACTCTATCAACCAGATGAAGTTACAATGCCGCGTGCCTGTCGATCTGCTGACTGCAGCAGATATATTTACCGGTGACACGACGCAACTACAACACAAAAGATGTGTTGCGTTGCCAGCAATACTTCGTTAAAACTATGAATTTTCTAGTCAGCCAGTGCTGCCATGGCATGTTAGGAACCATTCGGAACTAAAGCTGGAAGTGTAAATACTTTCAGCACATCGAGCTTGTACACTACCAGCTTTAGTTCATGCCTTGACGTCAGTTGCCATAGCATTACCACATGCGATAGATATCCAGTGCCATTGCGAGGCCAACTGGCGGGTTGGTCTCGCATTGGTTTGACTAGATTACTTTATCTGGTCAAACGCGCCTTGCAAGCAAGCCAAAAAGTCGTGCTCTAAACCTAACTCCTTCATAAAAAAAAATGAAGGGAGGGGTGGGGTTGTGGTTTGAAAATTTCTTGGTCTTGTTCTGACCTGTGCAGAAACACCGCTTAAGCCACCTTCGCCATAGCAAATGGGTGGCCTGCGGAAAACCATTATAATAGTTAGAAGGGGCTTATAGTTGTAGTCTCTAGACACTGCACAGTTTGTTCAAGAGAGAGAGAGAGAGAGAGAGAGAGAGATTGACTTTATTTAAGCATATCCTGAGGAGGTTAAGAAAGGACCATTCCGACCCTTAATTCAACCTGGAGGCTCCGCCCAGGATGGCGCTGGCAGCCGAAGGCTTGTAGCAATGTCCCGCGCTCTCTGGACCGCCTGTAGTGCAGCTTGCATTGATTGCTCTTGAGGGCTTCCTGCCAAGCCTCTTGGGTATTCAATTGTGCTGCGCTATGGGTACGGCACGGCCAGAGCATGTGTTCGAAATTGCAATAGGGATGGTCGCAAAGGTAGCATGTGGGTGGTGTGTCGGGGTCGACTCTGTGTAAGGTGGATGGTGTTATGTACGTACGTGTTTGCAATCTTCTGAGAGTTAGAGCTTGTGCTTTTTTAAGTTTTGCGTGCGGTGCTGGGAAGGCACGTCTTTGTCCCCGGTAATGTGAAGTGATCTCGTTGTATTTGACTGCTTTGTCCTGGCTGCAGAGATTCTCGTACCGCTCACTCATCAAGGGGTCGTGTTCCGCGGCGCGGCATGTGAGCTCACGCGCCAGGCGGTTGACCTCTTCGTTGGGATTGCAGTGGTCGAGTTCCGGTAACTGTCCCATGTGGGCTGGGAACCAGGATACGTAGATTTCAGCTTTCTCTTCCTTAACAAGGCTTTCTTTGCTCTCGTACTCTCTTATTGCGTTGACGGTGAGTTTTCCAGTGCTTCTAGCTACTAGGCCAGCCGCGAACGTTCGTGCCGCCGTCTTAGAGTCTGTGTATACTGTGGAGTAGGCTTGGCAGCTTTGCAAGGCTAGCGCGATCGCCATTTCCTCTGCCTCGTGGACATGGCTTGTTTGGACGGTTGCCGTGTTTATGAGGTTTTCGTCTATATGAACGACCACTATGGCAAACGCCTCCCTGCCATAGTAGCGGGTGGCATCTACGAATAGCGTGTGCGTGCTGTCTTTTTTTGCCTTGTTTATGAGCGCCCTCGCTCTGTCTTTCCTTCGCGCTTTGTTGAACGTAGGTTGAACGTTGCGGGGGATTGGCTCAACCCTAATGTGTTTCCTCACGTCATTACCAAGTTGTGTTCTTTTCTCTGGTTGGAAAATTAGGCAAATGCCTGCGTCTCGTAGGATGAGATGGCCTCCCTGTGTCAACGACAGGCGTGTGATCTGTGCCACTCTTTGGGCCTCAAAAATTTCTTCGGCTGTGTTTACAGACCAAATTGCTCGAGTTTGTCATTGCTCGTGCTATTGGGCAAGCCGAGTGCCGTTTTCTGTCCTTTGCGGAGCATGGAGTCGATCTTTTTGATTTCAGCCTTCGTAAGTTTCAGAAACGGGAACGCGTATGCTACGTGACTTACGAGAATGGCGTGATACGCCTTCATGATGTTGTCTTCTAGGAGGCCTGCTCTCTTGTTGGCGATTCTAGCAATGCCTCTTGAAAAATTGTTCGTGCTTTTTTGAAGGCGCTTGAGTGCTTCTTTATTGGGGCCCTTCTTGGCGCTTAACGTCAGCCCTGGTACTTTGACCATATATACTTGCGGTATTGTTTGGTTGTTCTCAGCTTTGAGCACTACTTGCTGCTTCTCTTCGCCCGAATTTCGTCGAGGGTGAAAGAGCGTTAGAGTAGATTTAGTGGGGGACAGTGCGAGTCTACTTGGCTTAAGAAATTGCCCCGCCGCGGTGGTCTAGTGGCTAAGGTACTCGGCTGCTGACGCGCAGGGCGCGGGTTCGAATCCCGGCTGCGGCGGCTGCATTTCCGATGGAGGCGGAAATGTTGTAGGCCCGTGTACTCAGATTTGGGTGCACGTTAAAGAACCCCAGGTGGTCTAAATTTCCGGAGCCCTCCACTACGGCGTCTCTCATAATCATATTGTGGTTTTGGGACGTTAAACCCCACATATCAATCAATCAATCATTGGCTTAAGAAATTCTTCAGTTGTAGCCAGTGCTTGTTGAAGAATTCCTTCCAAGGCATCATATGAGTGACCACATACATAGGACCCATATAGTAATATCATCCGCGTATATGGCATGGTGCACGAATGGGATTTGAGCGAGCTTCTCCGACAACCTTTGCATCGCGACATTCAAGATTAATGGCGAGAGCACTGACCCTTGTGGGGTACCGATATTTCCGAGTCGTTCGGGTTCGCCGCATTGCTCTCCTATGCGTATGGTGGCGGTTGGTTACGCCAGAAAGCCTTTAATGTAGTTGTAGAATTTCTCGCCTAGGCTCATGTGCGATATTTCACCCTGTACGTGCTCATGTTTTACGGTGTCAAAGGCCTTGGCGAGGTCCAGGGCTCATATGGCTTTGGGAGTGTGAAGGAGGCCGTAACATATGTGTTCTCTTAACATCAACATGGCGTCCTGTGTGGACAGTGCCCTGCGGAAGCCAATAATGGTGTGTCGAAAGAGCCCATTGCTCTCATTGTGGTCCGTGATACGGTTGAGGATTGCATGCTCGGCTACTTTTCCAACGCATGATGTGAGGGATATGGGCCTTAAGTTATCAATGTTTAGCGGTTTTCCAGGTTTCGGGATGAGCGAAACCTTGGCACTACGCCATTCTTTGGGCACAGTACCCGTTTCCCATGCCTCATTTATCTTATTAGTAATGATTACAATTGCTTTATCGTCTAGATTCCGTAGCAGTTTATTGTCATTCCATCTGGCCCTGGCGCCGATCTGCCATTGAGTTGTTGTAGAGCGTACCGTATTTCAGCTTCGCTGAATGGTTCGTCTAGCTTTTCTTGCGGTCGACCTCCATATGAGGGATTTTCGTTTTCCCAGGCTACTGATTTGCTTTAAAGTGGGAGATATTTTTGGCATAGCGTTTAGAGGAAAGCTTCGGATCCACCACTATCCTGGGCGTGCTTATGCACCAATCGTTCAATTTGCAGCTGGGTGGCGCCTCTGGTGGGTTTGTCGCTGTCCGCCATAAGGTGTTTGAGCAGCCCCCATTTGATTCCCTTCCTCATTTTGCCATCTGCTTTGTCACATGTGTTGTTCCACTGCTGGGCGCAGAGTGTTTTGGCGTGAGATTCGATTTCGCGGCCAAGGTCCGCGATTTTTGTGCGTAAGTGTCTGTTGAGCTTGTTTTTACGCCACGCTTCTTTTAGGTTATGCTTTTTCTGCAGCAAACTGGCCAGGTGAGAGTCCATTACCTGGATGGATTCATCAGTCTCGACTTCTTTGGTGGCCTCATTCGCTGCCATTTTTAATTCATTTGAGAGGGCTTCATATGACAGTTCTGTATTGCCCTTCTGCTCCCGTATTTTACGGAACTGGTCCCAGTCTGTGATTTTGAATTTTCTTGGCACTTTCGCCTCATTCTCAACGGTAATTTCCAGGATGCAGTGGTGACTATCTAGGTCTTCGGCGAGGTTATCACAGGTAGCTCTGACGTTCTTGGTGAAGGTTAGGTCCGGCATTGTGTCCCGCTGTACCGAATTACCTCTTCTTGAAGGAAGGGGAAGGTTGTTTATCAGCTGCAGGCCAAGCGCATTCGCACTCTCTGCTAACTTGATGCCTTTGCCTTCGCTTTTTAAGTAGCCCAATTCGGTACTCCTGGCGTTAAAATCACCCGCTACTATGAGCGGATTGTCACCCACCATTTTTACCGCCGAGGTAAGCAGTCTGTTGAAATCTCTTTTCTTATCTGATGGAGGACTGTAAATATTGAGCACAAAGATGCTTCTGTGTGGTAAGATTTCCACCAGGACCGTTTCCAGGCCTTTTTTGTATACGGGGGCGTCCCTTTCGGCGAACATTATGTAGTTCCGGATGAAGGTAGTCACTCCTCGCGTCTTGTTCTGCTCGGGGTGCAGGGTCGGCCTGGCTACCCTGTACCCCTGTATGCCAATGCTTTTAGCAGTTTTGCTTTCTCAACATTCCTGTAGCAATACTATATGCGGCGTTTTTTACAGGCTAGCAATAGTTGTGTTAGTGCTGCTTTGCGTTTCTGAAGTGAGTTACAGTTCCACTGCCAGATCTTAATCTCGTTACGGTAAGCAGCCATTTTGGCTTGGCAGCTTGTTTGCGTCGCGGCTCGTTATTTCCGCGAGATTGCGTGCTTTGACTGGTCGGACTTTAGCTCTAGAAGTTATGCTCAGCACGCTTGCCGTAACCGCTGGTTTGTCCGCGCTTAGCTTCTGAAAAGCACCTGCCACAGGTGGGTTGGCTGCCATCTTCTCCAGGCTCACGAGCCTCTGGTCAGCTTTGTCAGTGTAAGTCTTAAAGGTTTCCGTAAACTTGGCAAGCGTGTTCGCCAACGTATCAATTTTGTCGTTGAGCTTAGTTGTCGCGGACTCGACATTTGTCAGTGGGGCTTCTTTTTCTATCGAGACCATCTCGATCTCCTCCGTCGTGTCGCTGTCGCTGTCTACGGCTTTGCGTTTGTGTGTGTTGTGGATCGTTTGTTGTGAGCGTGTTGTCGGTGGTGCCGGTGAGCTCGACAGATTAATTCCGTGGCAGCTTTCTATTCTGGCTATTGAGGCGCGGAGCTCTTCAAGCTCCTTCTTGAGGGCCCTGTTTTCTTGTTCAAGCGCTACAATACGAGAATCGGGAGTATGCTCTGGCTGTGCCTTACCTTTGGGCTGGCTACTTGTGCTTCGTGATTCACCTGCAACCCTGCTGGCCCAAGAGCCATTGTTCGGCTGCTGCTGCTGCGTGGCTGTTGGTCTCGTTCTCGATTGGGATCTTGAGCACTCCCGAGATGACAGGCGGTTGTCGGATCTCGACAAGGTCGAGGGGCGCCCTCCGAAACGAGAACGGCCTCTGGATCGAAAGTGCCTTCTGGATCGGGAACGCTCTCTGGATCGGGATTTCCCCCTGGATGGACAACGGTGATGAACGCTCGAGGCGTTCTCCCGTCCCGGCACCTAATTGTGGCAGGGTTCCTTAAACGTGACAGATGTTGGTGCGTCTTGACGTTGTTGTGCTTGCCACTCTTGCTTTCTGCGTCTTCTTCTCCTTCTCACTATGTATAGAATGTGGAAGCGCCTTTTGCATTCGCGATCTCCGGTGGGGCGATTTCCATCGCAAAGCTTGCATTTCGGCTCGCAGTGATGCACGCCGTCTTCTCGTAGCGTTTCACTGCAGTTGTGACATTTCTTGCTCGTTGCGTTTGTGTGCCGGCAAACATCGGCGCGATGGCCGACTCCTCCGCACGTTCTGCAAACATAGACTTGTCGCTTGTAGAGCGAGCAGGGAACCATGACGGTTCCACATATCACTGTGCTCGGAACGCGCAACCCGTCAAAGAGGATTGCGCCTACTTTAGTATATTTAATGCGTCTTGCCTTGATGGCAGTGGGATTTCGGTCGTGCACAATCAGGCGTTTGAGCGTTGCGTCGTCAAGGGAAACGTCAACGTTCTTGATGATGCCCTTGCAAGTATTATCGGGCGCGGCCACGTATGCGGCAATTTCGAACGAGCCTTGGTTTGTGTGCAGTTTCTGCACGTCCACGTATGATGTAGCATTATTTTGGTACGGCGTAGAAATAACAATGATGTTTTACATATTGTTGGGGCAGATCGTGTCCTCCCGTGCTTGTTCGTCGGTGATCTGGGCGGCCATGATGACGGCTCTCGCCAGCAGAATGAGGTCGACTCGGGCTACGTCCAATCCTCCTCTGGGTCTCATGATTACCCTGATCTGGTCCTTGGGTAGGCGGGGTAGCCTGGAAGCGGATACCACACGGTGTAGTGCCGATTGACTTGTTTAAAGCCCCTGGGGTGCTTCGGCTGGTTGTTGCTGTGCTCGACCATCCCAGCGGCCTTCGTTCGGCAGAGTCGTCTGTCTTCGGCGTCTCATGGCGGTGGCCCATCCTGGTCCATCGAAGATATCCGCGCTTACTTCCATTCCCTCCACGGTTATGGTGGAAGGAATTTTCAGATCCTGGTTGTCGGCTGTGACGTACGGAGGTTGATCCAGTAGCTGCCGCGTCTGGCCGAGCCCTTGGCTACGTGTAACGGCCGTTAACCTCGCCAACCCTAGGTGTGGTTAGGGTTAGCGGGGACGCTCGCCGCGTCACAACTTTAAAGTCCAAAAATATGTCTAAGAGTTCACTCACCGCTGAAAATGGCGTCTCAACTAAAACAGCAGAACTTGCTTGTTCGAATAAGCACAAAGCCAAGTGATCTTGGAGCAAAGAAATGACCAAAAACATTTAGAAAAGCGGGAGCCGACGCTTTCACGTCCGCGCTCCTCGACGCCACCTAGCGATCAACCACAGTTTGTTGAATGACTGATGTATGTATATGCCACATATTTGTGAGTGGGAAAAGTTACTGGCAAGATTATTTGGAGTACATTATGATATCTCTGCAGCTGTAAAAAAATCAGTTTTTTTCCAGTTTTAGGAATCTCATGGTCACCATCTTGGGAAAACCACATTTGAATTCTCCAACAATTCGACAGGCCTGGTGATTTATAATGTGGACTTCATGATTGTTTGCTGAGTGGGGTGATTAAAGAAAATATTACTTTGTTGAAATAGCAGTGCTCATATTCACTGTGCATGATTTAGGGAATTTTAAACGGCTTGCATGTATATACATACACACACACACACACATATATATATATATATATATATATATATATATATATATATATTTATATATATATATATTCAATTCTAAGCCTTTTCTCTCAAGCTGCTCGAAATTCGGTCTTTCGTGCTAAAAAATGAATGTTTTTTGGCTTGTAACCTGCTCCAAATTTGAGTTTTAGAGCTCCAAAAGGAATATTTTGCTGCTTTGAAAATTGCTCCAAATTCTAGTTCAGCTGTCGCACCCTGGCAAATGTTTAAGCACAAAATTTCACATTGAAATTTTGACCTTGATTTTTATTCATTATTATTGAAATGATGACAGTGAAAATTTTGCATTACAGTTCTCACACCACAGTTAGTTCATCTAAGTCAAGTACTTGTTTCTCTTTATCTTCCCGATTATACCTGCGGCCAGTCTGGAGGCTCACGCTCGCTTTCTTTGCAGCTTGTGTACAGGAAGGAGGTTGTGCTTATACCTATTGCCGCAATCTTATTCCAAACTAACTCGCCGCCGTCATTGAAAAAAAACGCTAGCGCACTCAAATAATGCTCAGGTTCATTTTTACTGTTGCATTTCTTGGTGGTACCAACGCAATGGAAACATGGTAGGAAGCATATATGACACCTCTTTCTGATACTTCAAGACAGGAGTAAATTGATAAATATTCCATTCTGCACGCACGTACCAATGCGCGTCGGGTTCGGAAGGCCCGGCTAAGAGATCTGTCACAAAGTGGCAGAGAAAATGACAGACAACATAATCTTTTTTTTCTGAGAAACATAATTTTGGAAATGCTTACTTCGAATTCAGATGCCGGCAGCCAGTGCCCATAAAAGTGATATATTTTGCACATTCTTGTTCAAGGTATCACATTTCGTGCTTATTGAAACAAGTACTTCAAAAAGGAGAAAGTAAAAGCATAACAGGGATGGTCACTATTTTTCACAAGTGGGAGTGAATAGCACTCACAATAGCAGGAGTAATAGCAGTAGTAATAAGAATGTCAATAAAAATATTATTTATTCAAAATGAAAAGAGAAAACTTTGAGACATAAAAGAGCATGTAGTGATGCACTTTTCGAAAGCCGTTTTAGTAAAAAAAAAAAAAACCCAAGCCCGCACAATCCCAGATGCGATCTTCAGTGCCGATGAAAAAATGTGAAACATTTTCATATGCAATGATGCTCGCCAGAGACGCACGGAACCAAAATAATTTTAGAGAATCAGAAAATGTCCTCATTAGTATTAATATATTTTCATTCCGCCTGAAGAAAAAAAGCACTGTTAGAAAAAATTTGTTGTGGTGCTTTCAGCTGAAGTAGCGACATTGTTTCTAACCAGAAATGCTTTTGTGTGAGCTTGTAAACAAAGCGAGACGGCATGTCATTTCGATCCGTTAACATTTTTATGCAATTAACTAGAAGGATCTTGAGAAACTTTTGAGAAGTAATTAGCGCCGACGCTTTTGCGTGACCCTTGTCCACACTTTCCGAACAGGCCAGCAGCAGTGAATCTTCAATGTATTGCTCAAGAATCAACTGTGATTGTCAAGGATTTTCATTCGAGGAAGTTATTTCACTGATATGTTTATGAAGGACGCCATAGTGGAAGGCTCTGGGAATTTTTACCATGTGAAGTTCTTTAACGAGCACCTAAATGATAAATCCAACCACACGAGCCTCAAGCATTTTCGGATTCAGCGAATAGTTTGTGTTCGAGCCTTAAAAAATATTTTGTGTCGTTGCGTGTGTGTATTCATTACCCAATGCATGCGTGCCAAAAAATGCAGGCTGTGCCAACATACACCTCTACTACTCTCACTGCTTCCTACTAATTGAAAAGTAATTGGCGCGAGAAAGTGGCCGAGGGCAGCTGATTTACAAAGCAGTGCGTGTGCGGCAAAATGCGTTTTCAATTGAAGAGTTGGCTCTCGACGCCCTCAAGCAGAGTGCGCGGACACTGTATAAAAATAACTATATTTTACTCGCGGCGGCTGCTTAGGCCATAAAAGCACGGAGCGAGCGAGCGCCTATAGACCGGCTGTGATGTACCATCCATTCGTTTTGTTGTTCTTTTTACAATTGATCAGGTAATTACCGAAATAATTACTGCCAAACCATCGGATATTGCTCTCCCGATTCATCTTGTTGGCATAACTTAAAGGAATACTGAGACGAATTTTCAATATTTAGGAATGGTTATTCTATAGAGGACGATTGGTTTAAAAAAGAGAGTTTGTGTTGCTTGTGAAAGCATCGCATATGTTTTTAATACCTCCACCTTTAAAAGACACTTTCAGTATCGATATCAAGCAGGTGGCTTCTCCGTAACGTGACAAGGCAGTGTGACGTTGCAGGAACTTGGCAATTGGCTACGTACTAATGGCAGATAAGCGATCTGCTCTTGGTACATATAAACGATGAGTGCATTGTCCCTATTGACACTTACAGTGATTTCTGTGATTTAGGCTGCATGGAAACTCCGTTTGAAAACTCGGGGGAACCTTGTTGACTCATCACGATAATGTCCTTTCCATTGCTTGCCAATAGTCTGCAACTTAAACATTAATACCAGAGTAACTATCCTATGCATGCTGGCTGACTATTGTGTGCTAAGTGGTTATACTACTTGCGTACAGAGGAAACTAAAAATGTGTCTTTGCGATGTCTCAATATTGTCTCGGCACACCTTTATTAGACACTAAAACAAAACATTTTTCGCTTATTAGTGAAGTACAGTTTCGAAATCCTGGAAACACCACTTGTACCACGAAACCACGCTTGCTAAGTGAGAAAATGCGATAATATAAAATGTGGGTGGAGATGCCGCTTTGATCTTTTCACACGAAACCACGTGGCATCATGAAATTCAAACGCGTGTACTGGGTCTTACGTAAATAATAATTCAACAAAATATGTACACTGTCATCTGTCGGTGTGATGGACCTAAGATATGAAGTTTCAGAAATATTCATCAAGCCAATGTTGTGAAAATACAGTACATTTTCAAAATTTGAGCATCATGAAATAAAAAATAAACTTCAACCATAATTTTCTCTGCTGATAATGAACTTGTGGCATGAGAGGTCTCGGTGTGCAGCATGTCAGCCTAAACTGAGACATAGGTTCTCTTTAGTGTACCTTTAGGAAAATATTGCCAACTGCTGCTGCAACACGAGTCACTGCAAACACTGCTTTGAAGCAATATTTGATCTTATTCAAGTAAAACATCAGAGGTATACTGATATTATAGTCCTATCACTTCATTGAACTCGGCCTTGTCGTTGACCTCGTGTTCTAGTGACTTAACAGTAGTCATGAGTTCTTTTTGGGGCATGGTATAGCATTATTATGATCCCTTTCTTGTGCACAATTCAGAGGCCATCATGATATTTTTGCGGCAGAATGATCCGAAGACATGCAGTTAATTTAGCTTAAATGTTTAAGACCAGTACTATCGTGAAATTGGGTTATTTTGTGACAGATTTTTATGTTTTTTCCTTGCTTGAGAATCGTCAATATAAAGGCAAATGAAGAATGGCAAAACGTTTATAGAACACGCCCTCGCACTACAGAGTGTTCTACTGATCCCAATTTTTAATACAAATGGCTCTATTGAGGTGGGGAGGTGAGGTGGGGCAAATGACCCTACATCGTGTGGGCAGCTTTGTGACAACGTTGTGTTTGGCTGAATATCATTCAGAAAAAAAGGCTAGCACATGGGTACACAATGAAAAGTTCATTTGAGTTATCTACAAGTGGTTCCTGTTCTAACAACCTCACAGTCGTATGAAAATTTATTCATACTTGTACCTCCTCAATCAAGATGTTTTACCTCAAAAATACCTTGTTTGCCTAGTGGATTCAATTGAGTACAAAATTGCGTCTTCACAGTCCGGTCGTCTCCAGTGCTTTAGGGTCCTCCCCATATTGCTGATGATGTGCCTATTAGGTTTGAATTCTGTCGCTCAGCCCAGGTAAAAGGGTCGTTGAAAGTTTGCTATGTCAAAGTTATCCTTCTCGAAGGTTTTTTCTCGGCAACCCGCACCATCGAATCCTAAACGGTGCTTGTATAGGGAACCAGCGCTGGAGTTTCCACGGCCACACTGGCGGTGAGAGCGCGCACTTCTCAGCTGCTCCCGCAGAGGAGAGTGGCGGCTGGTAGAGATGGTGCGTGCGCGCATCGCCGTAACAAAACCAAAGGATTAGCTACTTGGGCTGGTTGGTATTGCATTTTTTGGGAGAAATATACTACCTTAGTGCGCAGAGAATGTTTTAGAGGGAAGATATAGCAGAGAAATAGGACAGAGCGCACACTTACAGCCAATTTTATTGCACAGATGGCGGGAATATATATACGGTCAAGAGGGCGAGGAAATCACACACAGAAGAAAGGACAAATGATGGCACATGCGCCAGACCACCTTATTCCAGTCCTAAAATGACAACTTAACTGAAAAGATAACTGTCAATCTGTCGAATAGTGAATACAGGTATCTTTTCAGTTAAGTTGTCATTTTAAGACTGGAATAAGGTGGTATGGCGCATGCGCCACCATTTGTTCTTTCTTCTGTGCTTGATCTCTTCTATATCTCTGCTATATCTTCCTTCTGAAACGTTCCCTGCGCACTAAAGAAATATATTTCTCCAAAAAAAACCAAAGGGCGCTGGTGGTACTGCTGCGTATTCAAGTGCAAAAGTATGTAAAAAGGAGGACGTATGAAGGAAAGGGAGAACGTAGAAAGAGGAGGCAGCGTTGCATGCAAGCGGTCAGCTGAGCAAAATTCTGCTCTTGCTCTTCTTATAGTGGTGTCGGGCTCGTTTCTAAAACGGATGGCACGTGTCTGCTATATCTATTTGATAGTAAAGACAGCCACCAGTGGAAGCCAGGGCCAGACACACGAGTTTAAACGGTGTTTTGCTGGAAATGAAACGAGCATATTATGCAACAAACGGCACTGTATATTTTTTTTTTCTGGCCCGCTGAGTGTTGAGTAGTGAACTTCAAGACTAACAAAGTTTCCATGCGTCCGTTGATTTGACCATCACTACCAAACTTTATCTGGTGCCACTGCGTGTAATGAACGAAACGTTAGGCAGGTAGTCTTTTTTTTTGTCAACGGTTGCGTGTAAAGGGAAAGTGCACTGCCCACAACACTTGTGCAGGGCCGCGTTCATACGCCTCTGGGCTGTTTAAAAGATACTTTCGCGGTGAAAACACAATGCCGAAGTGCCTCTGCTTAAATTCATTTGTGCAAAAGACAGGGTTCTTGTTAGGAACTAAAGAGCGGAGTACTCAAAGCTTAGCTTTATGGAGCCAGCCAATTCGGTAAGCGTTTTTCTCACTTGCTGCCGTGGATAAGTAAAATCGGAATTTATGCGTTGCTAGAGAATTATCAAAATTCTTCAATACTTACTTGTTGTTTAGTGCTCCAAACACACAATTCAAGTTTTTTCCGCTTGCCTGTGTCGGCTTAAAATGGACATGTTTGTTCAACATCGATAATTGCTAGGCTTTAATGTACCAACAAGATATCATTCTGAGGTGTGCTGTAGGGTGCGTGCCAAGATTGTGACCGCTTGTGGTTTTCCAATGTGCACACATCTTTCGGTTCACGGGTGTTCTTTTTCTATTTCGTCCCCATTTAAATGCAGCCAATGTGGACGGAGATCCATCCCGTGCTATCGAGCATAATTCCGCGACACCACTCCTGCTATGCTGTCACAGCTGTTTGCCTGATCAACGTCAACGTACATACATACCGCAGACAGGGTGTACATTTGCCGCCAGAAAAAGTGATGCCGCAGCCACTACTTTTTCGTTTTTTTACTACAGAAGTGCGCAGTGAAATTTCGTCGCCGCACGGGCATATAAGCCAGTACTACCATAGCACAAAATGCCAACCAGAAAATGGTCACGCGGAAGTTGCCATCACTGCACAACCCTGTCTCTTCGATGCCACATGCATAGATGCAGTCCGCTTTGCAGAGCTTTTCTCTGTCTTCAAGTGCTATTTATGTGAGAGTAGCCTTAAGACAGTTTTTTTTACCACAGTACACTATTACAGGCGCAATCGCTTTTAGAGCTGTTCATTCCAAAATGAAGCACGGCAGCGCCACAAGTACGTGCTCTCCCCGCAGCCGGTCCAGAAATGGTTGAATTGTGTCGCGAGTTTTTGTCAAGTACTACTTTTTGGTGAAATACCTATCCATTCCTGGTCTCTTATGAAACCAAGATTTCGGATCAATGCAAGTTTTCATAGCACATAAAATTTCTTAGGTTTGTTGATTGCGAAAAGAACAACATAGGAAACCATATCAGCACATCTTTCGTAGCCTTTGGAGATACCATTTTAAAATTGATACAGGTGCCTTGCAATAATCCACAAGTGTTAGTACTGAAATTGGGTTAGCATAGATTCTTTCATCTTGTGTTTTCTATCTGGTGGTGTGTCATTCTGTTGCACAGTATTAGCTGACGTGTGCCGAAGAATAATCCAGAGTTGAAAGTTCGTGTGGTCGTGTGTCTTGTTGTCCTCTTATAAATTTATACAGCTATAGGCTATAGCGGCAGACTAGTTCACCTGGCTTGCAACCCTGTGTGTCATGTGTAGAAATCATGAAAGACCTGGTGTTTATTGGTAAATTAGTCAAACAAGCTTGTTTTAATCAACTTTATTTAAACCTATTTCTAAGTACTTTGGTCTGTGGCAGATTTGTTTGTACAATGACTGTTGCAGTATTTGTTCATTTCTTTTCATATTGGCCACATGGCATTTGATCTGGATAGTACATTATAACGTCTGATGTCATTGTTTTTCATTGTTTTCGCTTGCATATTTGTTACACTGCAGTGCTTAGAACTTATTTTGAGGTGTGTTTTTTTTATTTACGTACGCAGGTGTCTGAAAAAGCTCAGCGTTTCATCAAGACGTGACTGTTGAAGTTTCTTGGCCTCGATGGAGGTTAGGTAAGGCACTTCACAGATGTGTTCATAGATTTTTAGCCCGGTCGCTGCTGCCCGTCGGAGCAGGGATCTGCGACAGCTTGTAATGGTTGGTTTCCTGCCCAATCGCTGCTTGCAAGACCCTGGGCAGCCTACTGTCATTGCCTCATCTTCTGCTACAGCCTCTGAATCATCGCCCAACCTCTGCTGCCCTGGCCAGCCCTATGCCCATAGAGCCTTGCTGAACTCACCTCCTAGATTAGGCTGCATTACTGAACTACAGTAACTTGAAAAGCTGAACTGAGAAATAAATGGTTTACTCTGCTTGAGGGCGTCGAGAGCCAACTCTTCAATTGAAAACGCAATTTGCCGCACACGCACTGCTTTGTAAATCAGCTGCCCTCGGCCACTTTCTCGCGCCAATTACTTTTCAATTAGTAGGAAGCAGTGAGAGTAGTAGAGGTGTATGTTGGCACAGCCTGCATTTTTTGGCACGCATGCATTGGGTAATGAATACGCACACGCAACGACACAAAATATATTTTAGGGCTCGAACACAAACTATTCGCTGAATCCGAAAATGCTTGAGGCTCGTGTGGTTGGATTTATCATTTAGGTGCTCGTTAAAGAACTTCACATGGTAAAAATTCCCAGAGCCTTCCACTATGGCGTCCTTCATAAACATATCAGTGAAATAAATTCCTCGAATGAAAATCCTTGACAATCACAGTTGATTCTTGAGCAATACATTGAAGATTCACTGCTGCTGGCCTGTTCGGAAAGTGTGGATAAGGGTCACGCAAAAGCGTCGGCGCTAATTACTTCTCAAAAGTTTCTCAAGATCCTTCTAGTTAATTGCATAAAAATGTTAACGGATCGAAATGACATGCCGTCTCGCTTTGTTTACAAGCTCACACAAAAGCATTTCTGGTTAGAAACAATGTCGCTACTTCAGCTGAAAGCACCACAACAAATTTTTTCCAACAGTGCTTTTTTTCTTCAGGTGGAATGAAAATATATTATTACTAATGAGGACATTTTCTGATTCTCTAAAATTATTTTGGTTCCGTGCGTCTCTGGCGAGCATCATTGCATATGAAAATGTTTAACATTTTTTCATCGGCACTGAAGATTGCATCTGGGATTGTGCGGGCTTGGGTTTTTTATTCTTTACTAAAACGGCTTTCTAAAAGTGCATCACTACATGCTCTTTTATGTCTCTAAGTTTTCTCTTTTCATTTTGAATAAATAATATTTTCATTGACATTCTTATTACTACTGCTATTACTCCTGCTATTGTGAGTGCTATTCACTCCCACTTGTGAAAAATAGTGACCATCCCTGTTATGCTTTTACTTTCTCCTTTTTGAAGTACTTATTTCAATAAGCACGAAATGTGATACCTTGAACAAGAATGTGCAAAATTTATCACTTTTATGGGCACTGGCTGCCGGCATGTGAATTCGAAGTAAGCATTTCCAAAACTATTTTTCTCAGAAAAAAAAGATTATGTTGTCTGTCATTTTCTCTGCCAGTTTGTGACAGATCTCTTAGCCGGGCCTTCTGAACCCGACGCGCATTGGTACGTGCGTGCAGAATGGAATATTTATCAATTTACTCCTGTATTGAAGTATCAGAAAGAGGTGTCATATATGGTTCCTACCATGTTTCCATTGCGTTGGTACCACCAAGAAGTGCAACAGCAGAAATGAACCTGAGCATTATTTGAGTGCGCTAGCGTTTTTTTTCAATGACGGCGGCGACTTAGTTTGGAATAAGATTGCGGCAATAGGTATAAGCACAACCTCCTTCCTGTACAAAGGCCGCAAAGAAAGCGAGCGTGAGCCTCCAGACCGGCCGCAGGTATAGTCGGGAAGATAAAGAGAAACAAGTACTTGACTTAGATGAACTAACTGTGGTGTGAGAACTGTAATGCAAAAAGTTTCAGTGTCATCATTTCAATAATAATGAATAAAAATCAAGGTCCAAATTTCAATGTGAAATTTCGTGCTTAAACACTTGCCAGGGTGCGACAGCTGAACTAGAATTTGGAGCGATTTTCAAAGCAGCAAAATATTACTTTTGGAGCACTAAAACTCAAATTTGGAGCAGGTTACAAGCAAAAAAACATTCAATTTTTACCACGAAAGACCGAATTTCGAGAAGCTTGAGAGAAAAGGCTTAGAATTGAATATATATATATATATATATATATATATATATATATATATATATATATATATATACATATATATATATATATATATGCAAGCCGTTTAAAATTCCCTAAATCATGCACAGTGAATATGAGCACTGCTATTTCAACAAAGTAATATTTTCTTTAATCACCCCACTCAGCAAACAATCATAAAGTCCACATCAAAAATCACCAGGCCTGTCAAATTGTTTGAGAAGTCAAATGTGGTTTTCCCAAGACGGTGACCATGAGATTCCTAAAACTGAAAAAAAAACTGATTTTTTACAGCTGCAGAGATATCATAATGTACTCCAAATAATTTTGCCAGTAACTTTTCCTACTCACAAATATGTGGCATATACACACATCAGTCATTCAACAAACTGTGGTTGATCGCTAGGTGGCGTCGAGGAGCGCGGACGTGAAAACGTCGGCTCCCGCTTTTCTAAATGTTTTTGGTCATTTCTTTGCTCCAAGATCACTTGGCTTTGTGCTTATTCGAACAAGCAAGTTCTCTGTTTTAGTGGAGACGCCATTTTTAGCGGTGAGTGAACTCTTAGACATATTTTTGGACTTTAAAGTTGTGACGCGGCGAGCGTCCCCGCTAACCCTAACCACACCTAGGGTTGGCGAGGTGAACGGCCGTTACACGTAGCCAAGGGCTCGGCCAGACGCGGCGGCTACTGGATCAACCTCCGTATGTCACAGCCGACAACCAGGCACTGAAAATTCCTTCCACCATAACCGTGGAGGGAATGGAAGTAAGCGCGGATATCTTCGATGGACCAGGATGGGCCACCGCCATGAGACGCCGAAGACAGACGACTCCGCCGAACGAAGGCCGCTGGGATGGTTGAGCACAGCAACAACCAGCCGAAGCACCCCAGGGGCTTTAGACAAGTCAATCGGCACTACACCGTGTGGTATCCGCTTCCAGGCTACCCCGCCTACCCAAGGACCAGATCAGGGTAATTATGAGACCCAGAGGAGGATTGGACGTAGCCCGAGTCGACCTCATTCTGCTGGCGAGAGCCGTCATCATGGCCGCCCAGATCACCGATGAACAAGCACGGGAGGACACGATCTGCCCCAACAATATGTAAAACATCATTGTTATTTCTACGCCGTACGAAAATAATGCTACATCATACGTGGACGTGCAGAAACTGCACACAAACCAAGGCTCGTTCGAAGTTGCCGCATACGTGGCCGCGCCCGATAATACATGCAAGGGCGTCATCAAGAACGTTGACCTTTCCCTTGACGACGCAACGCTCAAACGCCTGATTGTGCATGACCGAAATCCCACTGCCATCAAGGCAAGACGCATTAAATATACCAAAGTAGGCGCAATCCTCTTTGACGGGTTGCGCGTTCCGAGCACAGTGATATGTGGAACCGTCATGGTTCCCTGCTCGCTCTACAAGCGACAAGTCTATGTTTGCAGAACGTGCGGAGGAGTCGGCCATCGCGCCGATGTTTGCAGGACACAAACGCAACGAGCAAGAAATGTCACAACTGCAGTGAAACGCTACGAGAAGACGGCGTGCATCACTGCGAGCCGAAATGCAAGCTTTGCGATGGAAATCGCCCCACCGGAGATCGCGAATGCATAAGGCGCTTCCACATTCCATACATAGTGAGAAGGAGAAGAAGACGCAGAAAGCAAGTGTGGCAAGCACAACAACGTCAAGACGCACCAACATCTGTCACGTTTAAGGAACCCTGCCACAATCAGGTGCCGGGACGGGAGAACGCCTCGAGCGTTCATCACCGTTGTCCATCCAGGGGGAAATCCCGATCCAGAGGGCGTTCCCGATCCAGAAGGCACTTTCGATCCAGAGGCCGTTCTCGTTTCGGAGGGCGCCCCTCGACCTTGTCGAGATCCGACAACCGCCTGTCATCTCGGGAGTGCTCAAGATCCCAATCGAGAACGAGACCAACAGCCACGCAGCAGCAGCAGCCGAACAATGGCTCTTGGGCCAGCAGGGTTGCAGGTGAATCACGAAGCACAAGTAGCCAGCCCAAAGGTAAGGCACAGCCAGAGCATACTCCCGATTCTCGTATTGTAGCACTTGAACAAGAAAACAGGGCCCTCAAGAAGGAGCTTGAAGAGCTCCGCGCCTCAATAGCCAGAATAGAAAGCTGCCACGGAATTAATCTGTCGAGCTCACCGGCACCACCGACAACACGCTCACAACAAACGATCCACAACACACACAAACGCAAAGCCGTAGACAGCGACAGCGACACGACGGAGGAGATCGAGATGGTCTCAATAGAAAAAGAAGCCCCACTGACAAATGTCGAGTCCGCGACAACTAAGCTCAACGACAAAATTGATACGTTGGCGAACACGCTTGCCAAGTTTACGGAAACCTTTAAGACTTACACTGACAAAGCTGACCTGAGGCTCGTGAGCCTGGAGAAGATGGCAGCCAACCCACCTGTGGCAGGTGCTCCTCAGAAGCTAAGCGCGGACAAACCAGCGGTTACGGCAAGCGTGCTGAGCATAACTTCTAGAGCTAAAGTCCGACCAGTCAAAGCACGCAATCTCGCGGAAATAACGAGCCGCGACGCAAACAAGCTGCCAAGACAAAATGGCTGCTTACTGTAACGAGATGAAGATCTGGCAGTGGAACTGTAACTCACTTCAGAAACGCAAAGCAGCACTAACACAACTATTGCTAGCCTGTAAAAAACGCCGCATATAGTATTGCTACAGGAATGTGGAGAAAGCAAAACTGCTAAAAGCATTGGCATACAGGGGTACAGGGTAGCCAGGCCGACCCTGCACCCCGAGCAGAACAAGACGCGAGGAGTGACTACCTTCATCCAGAACTACATAATGTTCGCCGAAAGGGACGCCCCCGTATACAAAAAAGGCCTGGAAACGGTCCTGGTGGAAATCTTACCACACAGGGCTGTTAACAGAAGCATCTTTGTGCTCAATATTTACAGTCCTCCATCAGATAAGAAAAGAGATTCCAACAGACTGCTTACCTCGGCGGTAAAAATGGTGGGTGACAATCCGCTCATAGTAGCGGGTGATTTTAACGCCAGGAGTACCGAATGGGGCTACTTAAAAAGCAAAGGCAAAGGCATCAAGTTAGCAGAGAGTGCGAATGCGCTGGACCTGCAGCTGATAAACAACCTTGCCCTCCCTTCAAGAAGAGATAATTCGGTACAGCGGGACACAATGCCGGACTTAACCTTCACCAAGAACGTCAGAGCTACCTGTGATAACCTCGCCGAAGACCTAGATAGTGACCACTGCATCCTGGAAATTACCGTTGAGAACGAGGCGAAAGTGCCAAGAAAATTCAAAATCACAGACTGGGACCAGTTCCGTAAAATACGGGAGCAGAAGGGCAATACAGAACTGTCATATGAAGCCCTCTCAAATGAATTAAAAATGGCAGCGAATGAGGCCACCAAAGAAGTCGAGACTGATGTATTCATCCAGGTAATGGACTCTCACCTGGCCAGTTTGCTGCAGAAAAAGCATAACCTAAAAGAAGCGTGGCGTAAAAACAAGCTCAACAGACACTTACGCACAAAAATCGCGGACCTTGGCCGCGAAATCGAATCTCACGCCAAAACACTCTGCGCCCAGCAGTGGAACAACACATGTGACAAAGCAGATGGCAAAATGAGGAAGGGAATCGAATGGGGGCTGCTCAAACACCTTATGGCGGACAGCGACAAACCCACCAGAGGCGCCACCCAGCTGCAAATTGAACGATTGGTGCACAAGCACGCCCAGGATAGTGGTGGATCCGAAGCTTTCCTCAAAACGCTATGCCAAAAATATCTCCCACTTTAAAGCAAATCAGTAGCCTGGGAAAACAAAAATCCCTCATATGGAGGTCGACCGCAAGAAAAGCTAGACGAACCATTCAGCGAAGCTGAAATACGGTACGCTCTACAACAACTCAATGGCAGATCGGCGCCAGGGCCAGATGGAATGACAATAAACTGCTACGGAATCTAGACGATAAAGCAATTGTAATCATTACTAATAAGATAAACGAGGCATTGGAAACGGGTACTGTGCCCAAAGAATGGCGTAGTGCCAAGGTTTCGCTCATCCCGAAACCTGGAAAACCGCTAAACATTGATAACTTAAGGCCCATATCCCTCATATCTTGCGTTGGAAAAGTAGCCGAGCATGCAACCGTATCACGGACCACAATGAGAGCAATGGGCTCTTTCGACACACCATTATTGGCTTCCGCAGGGCACTGTCCACACAGGACGCCATGTTGTTGTTAAGAGAACACATATGTTACGGCCTCCTTCACACTCCCAAAGCCATATGAGCCCTGGACCTCGCCAAGGCCTTTGACACCGTAAAACTTGAGCACGTACAAGGTGAAATATCACACATGAGCCTAGGCGAGAAATTCTACAACTACATTGAAGGCTTTCTGGCGAACCGAACCGCCACCATACGCCTAGGAGAGCAATGCGGCGAACCCGAACGACTCGGAAATATCGGCACCCCACAAGGGTCAGTGCTCTCGCCATTAATCTTTAATGTGGCGATGCACAGGTTGTCGGAGAAGCTCGCTCAAATCCCATTCGTGCACCATGCCATATACGCGGATGATATTACTATATGGGTCCCATGTGGTCACTCATATGATGCCTTGGAAGGAATTCTTCAACAAGCACTGGCTACAACTGAAGAATTTCTTAAGCCAAGTAGACTCGCACTGTCCCCCACTAAATCTACTCTAACGCTCTTTCACCCTCGGCGAAATTCGGGCGAAGAGAAGTAGCAAGTAGTGCTCAAAGCTGAGAACAACCAAACAATACCGCATGTATATACGGTCAAAATACTAGGGCTGACGTTAAGCGCCAAGAAGGGCCACAATAAAGAAGCATTCAAGCGCCTTCAAAAAAGCACTAACAATTTTTCAAGAGGCATTGCTAGAATCGCCAACAAGAGAGCAGGCCTTCTAGAAGACAACATCATGAAGGCGTATCACGCCTTTCTCGTAAGTCACGTAGCATACGCGTTCCCGTTTCTGAAACTTACGAAGGCTGAAATCAAAAAGATCGATTCCATGCTCCGCAAGGGACTGAAAACGGCACTCGGCTTGCCCAATAGCACGAGCAATGACAAACTCGAGCAATTTGGTCTGCACAACACAGCCGAAGAAATTTTTGAGGCCCAGAGAGTGGCACAGATTACACGCCTGTCGTTGACACAGGGAGGCCATCTCATCCTACGAGACGCAGGCATTTGCCTAATTTTCCAACCAGAGAAAAGAACACAACTTGGTAATGACGTGAGGAAACACATTAGGGTTGAGCCAATCCCCCGCAACGTTCAACCTACGTTCAACAAAGCGCGAAGGAAAGACAGAGCGAGGGCGCTCATAAACAAGGCAAAACAAGACAACACGCACGCGCTATTCGTAGATGCCGCCCGCTACTATGGCAGGGAGGCGTTTGCCATAGCGGTCGTTCACATAGACGGAAACCTCATAAACACGGCAACCGTCCAAACAAGCCATGTCCACGAGGCAGAGGAAATGGCGATCGCGCTAGCCTTGCAAAGCTGCCAAGCCTACTCCACAGTATATACAGACTCTAAGACGGCGGCACGAACGTTCGCGGCTGGCCTAGTAGCTAGAAGCACTGGAAAACTCACCGTCAACGCAATAAGAGAGTACGAGAGCAACGAAACCCTTGTTAAGGAAGAGAAAGCTGAAATCTACGTATCCTTGTTCCCAGCCCACATGGGACAGTTACCGGGACTCGACCACTGCAATCCCAACGAAGAGGTCAACCGCCTGGCGCGTGAGCTCACATGCCGCGCCGCGGACAACGACCCCTTGATGAGTGAGCGGTACGAGAATCTCTGCAGCCAGGACAAAGCAGTCAAATACCACGACATCACTTCACATTACCGGGGACAAAGACGTGCCTTCCCAGCCCCGCACGCAAAACTTAACAAAGCACAAGCTCTAACTCTCAGAAGATTGCAAACACGTACCTACATAACACCATCCTTCTTACACAGGGTCGACCCCGACACACCACCCACATGCTCCCTTTGCAACCATCACTATTTCAATTTCGAACACATGATCTGGCCGTGCCGTACCCATAGCGCAGCACAATTGAATACCCAAGAGGCTTGGCAGGAAGCCCTCAAGAGCAATCAATGCAAGCTGCACTACAGGCGGTCCAGACGGCGCGGGACATTGCTACAAGCCTTCGGCTGCCAGCGCCATCCTGGGCGGAGCCTCCAGGTTGAATTAAGGGTCGGAATGGTCCTTTCTTAACCTCATCAGGATATGTTTAAATAAAGTCAATCTCTCTCTCTCTCTCTCTCTCTTGAACAAACTGTGCAGTGTCTAGAGACTACAACTATAAGCCCCTTCTAACTATTATAATGGTTTTCCGCAGGCCACCCATTTACTATGGCGAAGGTGGCTTAAGCGGTGTTTTTGCACAGGTTAGAACAAGACCAAGAAATTTTCAAACCACAACCCCACCCCTCCCTTCATTTTTTTTTCATGAAGGAGTTAGGTTTAGGGCACAACTTTTTGGCTTGCTTGCAAGGCGCGTTTGACCAGATAAAGTAATCTAGTCAAACCATTGCGAGACCAACCCGCCAGTTGGCCTCGCAATGGCACTGGATATCTATCGCATGTGGTAATGCTATGGCAACTGACGTCAAGGCATGAACTAAAGCTGGTAGTGTACAAGCTCGATGTGCTGAAAGTATTTACACTTCCAGCTTTAGTTCCTAATGGTTCCTAACATGCCATGGCAGCACTGGCTGACTAGAAAATTCATAGTTTCAACGAAGTATTGCTGGCTACGCAACACATCTTTTGTGTTGTAGTTGCGTCGTGCCACCGGTAAATATATCTGCTGCAGTAAGCAGATCGACAGGCACGCGGCGTTGTAACTTCATCTGGTTGATAGAGTTTCGCGAGTGTCTTGAACTAATGAGCAGCTGTCTTACACTGTGGTTTTTGGTTAGGGTCTACCCGCGTAGATTCATGATGCAAATTACAAGTGGCTAAAGTGGTCTTCATTTCTCGCTCAAATTAGGGCAAACGAAAAATTTTGAGGCTGGTTGGGCATTTGGGCGCAGCGTGGCGCGTTTTCGACAAATTTTATTGTTTTGGCACAGCTTGGCGCACAAATGAGAAATTTTATCAAATTTACGCAATCAGCGCAGCTGTTGCACTCTGCATTTGAGCATCACGTAACACGTTTCAAAATGTCTTTTTCGTATTTTCATGACATTGGCTCAATTAAATTTTCCAACCATTGTATGCTAGGTCTAGCACCCACTGAACACAATGCACTTCAATTTTAATGATTAGAAGCTATGTGGGACCCCCCCACTAGACGCCTTCATAATTTCATACATCACTGTGTTTGGCATGGCAATCTCAGTGGAATCTCCACGCAAATTTTCTTCTTGCATGTTTTCTCCTTTGCCGAGCATCATGTCGCCGCAAAAGAAGTGCTTGTCGGATAGTGAAGTTAGAAGTACTAATAAACAAAAAATTGCTTTGCTCTTTAGTGTCTCTTTAGAGAACGGAAGCGTACTTCGTTTCGCGACAAAACTGCCGCAGGAATTAAACCTTCAGTTTTTATACCTAAGGCTGACGCTTTACTCAAATTGGGGTGAGACGGCTGAAACTAAATTGGGAATAATTTCTGGAGCAGCGGAATTTAAATTTTGGAGCAGTTAGCAGCCTTTACTAAATTGCCCTGGGAGCTTAAAAATACCCATGTTTAGCAACGTGGGGGAACCAGTGCATACTTTGATTGGCTTATAATACACATCACACTGAAACAGATTTTGAAGGAAGTTTTTGAACAGATGATCGCTAGGTATGAACTGCACTACTTTTTTACATACCACAGACGTGACCTATCTAGCCCTCGTAACACGTAAAATAATATCTAAAAAAGGTTTTGTTGAAAGCTAGGTTCGGCTGAAACAGTAAAAAAGAACAAATCACACTCAAAAAGAAATAAAACAATTGTGATTGCACAAGAATCTTAGTGACGTAAGAGTGATCGTTCGCTTAAAAAATGCCTGACATGATAGTGTCAAGAACTTTTAACAAACAAAAGCATGCTGCAGTGCCGTTCGCGGCCACCTCATGCAGGACCACCTGCAAAAGTGCAACGCGAGAGCCAAGAAATCTCGCCGCAAAGACTATCTGATAAAGCACGTGCATATGGCACTAAGTTATAGGCGAGTAATACTGATAACGCCTCGCCACATGAGCAACCACACACTATCATTATAGCAGAAGTTGGCCAGTGTTGACATTTTTTCAATATCTATAGGTCATCAACGTCGATGAAGAACACCCAATAATACAACGGCCTGCGATTGCTGCCCGCGCCCCTCCGTCACTCGCGTAAAGTGCTCGCGCACCACGGGTGAAAAAGTCCCTGTCCACGCAAACAAAACGCTGATCGTAGAGAGACAGGTTTTATTGCAAAAAAAGAAGAAAAAAAAGAAAACTAAGTCACACTGCCGCCGACCGAAACACTGATTGAGATAAGCCAAAAGTTCGTGTAGCCTAGGGCCGGCACGCATGCAGCGACACCTGTTTAAGCACTTGTTGCGAGTTTCGATTACAAAACGACGTAGTGTCGAATCGCCATTAATGAAAACTGTGTCAAGTGATTGCCGATGTGTAAGGAGACACGAATAAAGCACCAAGGTGCCCGTTTATATCGTTTACAATGGTTTGAACACTCGCTTTGTCACCGTGGCTTCGCATGTAACCAAGTGTTTCTCTCTACCTGCAGACACTGATGTGCGAATTTCACTTGCGATAGCTTTTTTAAATATAAAATGCAATGAGAACTCTCGCCTGTCTAAATAAATTAGTAGCTAATGGGTGTAAACTGGGAATAGGTTGCACACATTCTGCCGCTCATGGAACCTATTTTGAAAACCCATGTGTACGTGCCAGAGCGTCCGGGAGACGCGTCAGATGCAGGTAAAAAATGACTCCACGTTTACAGTTACTGGCTCACAGCAAACAGGTACTCGTAGGTGACCGCATGCAGCAGCGTCAACATGAAAGCCACAACGCCTGGACGAACCCGCATTGCATGACAGAGAACCGGAGAGTCAACCCCGCTATGCTTGCCACCCAACTTGGCGATTTTGGCTAGCCGACAGTGGCGCTAGAACACACTAGCCTTGCTAGTAGAAGCAGCACGCTCGTTGCACAGCAGCACATTTTGGTGGGGTCACGCATATTTGCTAAAGTTTGAAGATTATTGCGGCGCCATGGGAGCCTTTGTCAGCAGAAAGATGGAGAAAAAAAACATAATTGGGTGCGTCTTATTAGTCAAACTCGCCTTGTTTTTCCCACTGAAGATAAGGTAGGCATCAAATTTCCAGCTTTCGAGGCTGTTTCGGAACATTTCGGAGCAATTTTCGTGATTATTGTGCCTTTAGAGCAACTTCGTAAAAAAAACGAATATTTATCAAAAATGCACAATGTGAGCAGCGGTGTCACTCCTTACCATTGCATGTGTGTGTGCAGTACAGGCCCAGGTCGCAACAGCCCCTTTTGCCTTACAAATTAGCTTTTTCAAAAGTGATCAAAGATGGATTGGCTGCATCTTTGGTACAGGAGGCTGTGTGCAAGCCATGTGTGCGCAAGGTATTGAGCAGTGTTTATACTCGTATTCATAGGTTGACAACAGCAGGGTTTCCAGATTATGCGGTCACTAGATCCTGCGAAGTGGTGGTAAGATGGATCAAACATTTCAGCAAATGCGAAGTCTGTGAGAAAAATTATGAAAGCCACTTTAGCCTGCTGCCCTACGTTCAAGTTCTTCATTGATACAACCTATTATTAATACATGAAAATACACAACACTTGTTGACTTGTTCACAAGATGGCGCACAATTAAGAGTGTCGCATCTAGATATGCTGTGGCAGTGGTATGTACGGCTCTTAAGAAGCTGGGCAGCACTTGCACACTTCTGAAGCTCGTGGCCAAAAGCAAAACCAAAAATAAAGGTGAGTTTGGTCAGAAACACTGAAGCTCCTCTATTCCTTGTGTTACAGTAGTAGTGTACAAGATTCCTCAGTCATGCGCCAGCAGTTATACTGGTCAGACTGGTAGGTACATGTTAGATTACGGGGGCATCAAAATAAATGCGAAAAGAATGTCCGAATATCGAACTTGTTTGCTTATTGAACACAGTGTCACTGAAAGCTACTGTTTAACAAGATCCGGGGTGCAACAGCCGGAATACAACATCGAGAAATTTTAGCAGCAGCAAAACTTTAATTACTTTTGAAGCACTAAAATGTAAACTTTGAGCAGGTTACAGGAAAAAGATGTGCAATTTTCATCACTAGATACCAAATTTTGAGCAATATAAAAAAGAAAGCTTAAATTTAGAAACAAAATATGTATAAACCATTCGACATCACCCAAATTGTGCAGTGGAAACATGAGCACTGCTATTTTAACGAAAGTGGTATTTCGAACCACCCCACTGAGCCAACAATGATAAAGTCCATATTAGCTTTTTCTGTGCCTGTAAAATCATTTGATAGACTCTGCGAATTTAGATATGGATCTGCCAAGCTTGTGACCATGAAATTCGGGAGATTCCTGAAACTGAAGAGCACAGGTGGTGAAAAAAAAACTGGTGCAGAATTTAGTTTTTTTAGGGAAGCAGAAATGTCATACACTGCTCAAAAATATTTCTAGTAGCATAGTTAGACATTTAGTGATTACACTGGTACTCATCATTAGGCAGCGTACAAACGCATGAGTAAGTGAACATTATGTGCAGTTTCCCGTGACTAGGGATAACAGCCCCTTCCAAATCTCAATACGCTTTTCCATTGAGCGCCGGTGTAAAATGGCAGAGGTGGCCTATTCAGGATTCCCTGCACGGGTTATATTTCCAAGCCAAGAAATTTTTGAATCACTACACCTCCCCTTTTCCGACTTCCCACTTTGTTTTTTTTTCCACCGTGGGGTTAGGTATCGTTTCGGCTCTCCCTCGAAGGCGTGTTCGACTAGGTAATGTAAAAACGGCGTGCACTCGTTGACCTAGCGACAGTACCGCAGATGTCTATGGCCAGGACCATGGCCAGGACGACACAACTTCAAGACAAAAAAAAAGGGGGGGGGAGGGGCTCAGAGATTTTATTAAAATAGGGAGTGTCCAGTTTTTTTTTTCTTTTAAGCTTTATTCACGAACTGTGCGATATTTCACGAAAGCTCTTAGAAGATGAATTAGTTTTCGAAGCTTACCAAGTTTCCGCTTGTAGATCAAAACAGCATTGAGAGGAAGTGACAGTGGCCAAGAGCCCATCCTACAGACGTAATCTATAAGCAAAGAACCCTGTGAGCTGAGGCCACAGATGGCAGCGGCCTTGCCAAATTTTTTTTCGAAGGGGCGCCATCTTGATTAGAATAGCTCCCAGCTAGGCAAGTAGATGTGGTCGACTGTTATTTTCTGCTTCCTTATATACCATTGGAAAATATTGGGAGGGCAGAGCCACGGGCCTGGTGTGCCACCCCCTGGCTACGCTACTGGTGGATGGCAACCAGTATGGTCGAGTACACACATAGAGAAGTAGAGCCGGGGAGGAGGTTGAGAGTGGCACAGGCTACTGTTAGGTTACCTTGGCGAGAAAAGTAGCTCTAACTGGAGCGGAACTTGTATGATGTAAGAAAGAAGGTTGCGTCCAACGTGCTGGCCAAAAACACAGAAGCAACTGGCAACTAAATAGACTGGAATAAAGAGCAATTACTAAAATAAAGGGTAAAGGGAAAATAATTGGACTTCCGGGCTACATCTAGACTCTCTGAAAATCGGAGAACAACGGGGCACATTCTTGAAAGTAACGACAATGACAGCAACTTCCTCCAATTGTACACACCTACATCCTATTTTGAAATATATATAATTAGACTGTTCGCACATTCATTATTAGTTGTGACCGGGCTCCCGGGCGGAAACCTAAATGTTCCCCTTTTATGCGAGCATTCATGGTCGGTGCTCATGTTAACCCCATATTTGAATAACAACCACAACACAAAAAGAGAGAGAAGACAGTGGCACTGCAAGCCGCCGTGAGAGTACCCTCACGTATGTAGCGCACTGTGGCATGTTGCCGGTAACTTTTGCGGTCTTTTCGGATTATGTATCTGCAGAAGTCTGCACACGTGAAGCCAGAGCAAAACAACGCTATTCGAAATTGAAGACACTGCAAAGTCACGGTAGAATCACACATGCAACCGCCAGCTTTCTTTTGCCAGTGCCAGGCGAGATCACCTGATCCAACACTGCACGTCACAGCGATTGCAGCACTCTCGCCTTCGGTGGTGGGCCTCACGCCCAATATGTTAGAGAAACTGCATGTCCGACTCTTGGTACACTGAACGGTGCAGCAAGCGATAGAGGAAGACAAGTGGTCGGTGCAGGGTGAATCAGTGGTCGAAAAGACAGTGACAAGAGACTTATCGAAAACAGTGAACCATACATTTTTGGCTCTCTAACCAAATTGTAAGTAGTGTTAATAAACATCTTGTATAATATAGAAACCAAAAGTCAGTGAATCACTGAATCAAACCCTTTTATAACATACTCTGTCCTGTAATACAAGTTTTGGTTCATGTCAAACATTAGTTGGAAGAAAATTATAGCTCACTCAAACTCACTTATACATACTTCACGAGTGGGGCTCATTCTGACCCACCAAAATTTTCTTAAATCAGACTCGCTTGGCCTCACGCTCGCTAAAATATTACTCACCCTTACTCACGCAAGCACACGACTTATTTGAGTATGAGTGAGTTTCGACTATGTCAACTCATAAGTGAGTTGCTGACCTAAGGAGTCAAGTTAAGTAGATGATCATAGAGCGCCCAAACTTAATAGGCCAGATTAAATCGATCGATCAGGAAGATACTACACAGACCGAATGACAGACAGATATGGTTAAGGTGCTTTTAGTTCGCTAAAAAAATGCTCTACTTTAAAGAGCAAATGACTACCAGGAACTCAGCCCTTAAGGAAAACGTCACTTTGAGACTTCAGCTTTTCTGGTTTCTATAAATAGAAAGCACTTACGAGACATTTTGAAACTTGCCACTCTGTACTAGCACTGGTGTCCAAGCGATCACCAACACACTGCCCTTAACAAGCCTTGGAATGCAAACCACAGGTCAACAGCGTGAGAAAATATGAATTCCTTGTTATTATGGCAGGACGACCACACTTTGTAGGCTAAAAAAAGAAATAATTGGAAAACTGATGTGTTTTTGAAACACCCGACAGCGTTGTACAGACCTTGTGTAGAATCTGCTGCCATCTAGCAGACACCGAGGCATCTCTGCAATGTTGAAGGCTCGGCGCGCTTCACCTGTGCAGGCACGTAATGTCCATATTAACGTGTGGTGGCAGATAGGGGCAGCAATGCCAACAACTTTTCGTGTGCCATGTTGCTTAGACTGAGGAAACTGTGATGCTAAAAATATTTGCAGAAAATTAACCTCTATTTTATTTGACTTCCTCGTGGCTGACGCGAAGGGCCAGATCTGTTGCTCATTTGCTGCTTACAATTCAATGCCTGTTTATGCTCTATTTATTTCATTATTTATTTTATTTATAACACACTGCAGACCGGAATTCGGTCCTTGCAGGAAGGGCACTCATAGTACAAAAAAATACAATACCAAAATATCAATAGATTTTGTACAAGATATGCGCAAATATTTACATTCAACTTAGTAAAGGCACTCAGACTGCATTCTATATAAAAAATGCAGTGCTGTAGTTACAACAGAAGTAAGTAAAATAAAGTAAAACATACAATATGAAAACACAACACCTAACGGGTGTATTACGGTAAAAAAGGGTCCTTCATTATATGCCCAGATTTCTACTCCAACTTACAAATCCTACAAAATCAAAACGCAACATACAAAAACATATGAAATCAAAACACAACACCTAACGCGGGCATTGCGGAAACCTAAAGGTCATCCATTTCATGCCTAGAGTTCCACTCCGACACTGTCCAGGGAAAAAATGAGTGTTTGTAAATATCTGTCCTAGAGAAATGAGGGGTTAAAGCATCTGTGTGATCGTGACGTGTACGCCTTGTGGACAGAGGTGTTACATATAATGCGGGGTCGATGGATAATTCACGTTTAATGATTGATTGTAGGATATTGAGGCGGAGAATCTGCCTACGCGTTTCGAGGAGGGGGATGTCATTTTCTGTCATCAGCTGTGTGGGGGAATCGGTGTGCTTGAAATTAGTGTAAATGAAGCGAACAGCTTTTCTCTGAACTTTCCCTATTATTTTAATGTTCTGTTTAGTGTAGGTATCCTATGTATTACAAGCATACTCTAACTTCGGTCTATCAAAGGTAATGTAACTCACTAGTTTAATGTGGGTGGGTGAATTTTCAAGCTTGTGTTTCAGGAAACAAAGTTTACGGAAAGCTGAGAAACATATATTACTAATATGTAAATTCCACGAAAGGTCGTTTGAAAATGTTACTTCCAGATATTTGAAGTTTTCAACTTCTTTTAGCGGTGAGGCGGCCAGGGTGTAGGTGTATTTTAACGGGCTTTTTTGCGTTGTAATACGAAGACAGACAATTTTTTCATTGTTTAAAGACATGCCTGTTCTGTCACACCACGCCTGTATGTTAAGCAAATTAATCTCGAGGTCGGTTTGGTTATGCACTGTAGTTATTTCCTGATATAAAACGTAATCGTCTGCAAATAATCTGATTTGTGTGCCAGGTGTACCAAAGTTGACAATGTCATTTATATAGACCAAAAACAACAATGGCCCCAGGACGCTACCCTGGGGTACTCCGGATGTCACTGAAGACAGCTCGAGTCGTTGCCCTCAATAGAGAGAAACTGCACGCGATCCGTAAGATAAGCTGCTATACAGGATACTATAATGCTAGGAAGATTGTAATCTCTGAGTTTTTGTATAAGTTTACAGTGAACTACTTTATCGAATGCCTTGCTAAAGTCTATAAAAAGAGCGTCGATGTGGCCATTATTATCCAATGTTCTTGCAAAACTATAAATTACAGTTACCAGTTGTGTCGTAGTGGAGTAGCCTTTCTTAAAGCCTTGCTGGCAGTTCGTTAACACTGAATTGCTGTCTGAAGATTTGGTCATCTGGTTCGCGATGATATGCTTGATTAGTTTACAGCAGGATGGCGTTAAAGATATCGGTCGATAATTTTCTACAGATAAACGATTGCCCTTTTTCAAATAGGCACTACCCGAGCTGTCCTCCAGTCTTTGGTCACCTGAGTAGACAACAAAGAAGCTCTGAAAAGTATAAAAAGAAATCTACCGATACAATCCGCATAGCGCTTAAGAAACGTATTTGGGATACCATCTGGGTCAAATGATTTCGTTGTCTTCAAGTTTAAAAGCATTGACACAATACCATTGTATGAAATAAAGTCCACCTCGTGCGGCTCAAAAACAGTAGAATTAAACACGTTACCTAAACCTTGTTGGGAATAAATGCTGTGGAAGTAAGTGTTAAAATGTTCGGCGATTTTATTCACGTCTCTTGTAGTGGTTCAATCGACCATTATCTCTCAGACAGGTCTCTTATCTTCGCCTAAATATCCCCAAAATTTTTTGGGTGCACTTTTCATGAAACCAGGCAGCTGCACGTTGATGTAGTAATTCTTTGAACTTCGAACCGCTGATGACAATATGCTTTTTATAACACTGATAAGTTGGGGTCGGTCACCCTTCTTTTTGCTTTTTTAGTTTGCGCTTCAGTTGCCATATGTTATGCGTCATCCATGGCGTTTGTTTATTGACCGCCTTTGTTTTGTTAGGCACAAACCTATTTATGCAGTGGCGACACATTTTGAGGAACATTTTCCAGAGCGTGAATACGTTGTTGTCAGTATCAGTGAATTCACCAAGGCACGTTTCCATGTAATCTCTTATGCTTGCATCATCGGCTTTAGCAAAGTTTTTGAAGCAATGTTTTTTGTACGTTTAGAGACATCAGGCGTAAGTATGGGCAAGGAAACAATTACAAGCTTGTGATCGGACAGACCTTCATCAACTGAAACGACGCATTCCGAAAAATCACGATTCACAAATAGCAGGTCAAGAATATTGCTAGAGAAACCTTGTGCGCGGGTAGGTTCAATAACTGCTTGAATTATGTCGTGTTCTAGCATAAGGTCGAAGATAATGTTAGCATTTCTGTCCTTCTTTAAATCTGCCTGAAGACGTTCCCAGTTAATAATAGGCAGGTTAAAATCGCCTACGAGAAAAATTTTTTATATGCCGAAAATGAGGCATGTACTCTTTTAGACATCGTGTAATCGGGTGTAGCGTCTGGTGGTCTATAGCATGCGAACAATACAAAGGAATGGCCCCAGCAGGATAGCTGAATGCATAGGCACTCGATGTCAGGATATTCATCAATAAGTGTTGCATCAATTGGTTCTTTAGTAAGGACAGCCACACCTCCGCCCGTATGTGCTCTGTTCCTACGAAAAACTTTATAACACGGTGAAAATACAAGATCATCTGTTACCTGACCATGCAACCATGTCTCTGTAATGATAGCGACATGAGGGTTGTGCATGGGCAACTGAATTTCCAATGAATCTGCCTCATCGATAACACTGCGGGCGTTTAAGTTGGTGATACGCAACTGCTTTGTGGTGAACACGTGTGAGCAATACTATTGTCGTTATCTGTGAAAGGGGAACTTCTCGCTCTGCTTAGAACCTTGCTAGCTTCTCCAACTAAGACAACAATTTCGTGTGACTTCTTGTCATTGGGCGAAGTGGCCTTCCGGCCTCGTTTTTTTATCGGTACTTTATCATTTTTTTCTTCACATCAGACATACGCCACCCCGCCAATGTACAACTTGTCAAATGATAACGTAACCTTCTCATGCTTTTCACGGTTTGGCTTCGCGCTTGCCCACAGTTTTCCTCTGACTTCCCAAATGTTCCAAGAAAAATCTTCACCGATTGAAATATTCGAGTTCTTTAATTTATATTCCTTTTTTAGAATATTGTACTTGTTTCTCGAGTTCGAAAGCCTCACAATAACCGGGTGGTTTTTGTTACTTGCCGCCTTGCATATCTCTGTATTCGTTCCATAGGTACATTTTCTAGTTCCAGAAGACTCTGAAAAATATCTTTGTTAACTGTCATTTGCAAAGTATCAGAATTTTTACCTTTTGTTTAAGTTAGTCCATAAATAATTACGTTAGATCGGCGGCTGTAGTTTTCTAGTTCGTCTACTTTCTTTTCGAGTGACTGAACTACACTGCGAATGCTGCGCAGTTCTTCCTGGTAAGTGTTTATCTTGTCGTCCAGGATAGAAAGCGTGCCTAACTGCTTTTAGATTTCAACCAGCCGCTTCTCTTTAATATCCTTAATGTCACTCGAGATTTCTTTCAGCTGCTTTGAAATCTGAGTAAAATCAGGGCCAGGGTTTGATTCAATGTCCCCACCCCCCCCGAAGTAGCAACCTTCTAGAAACAAACAGCATGCCGCAAACCACTCGGCCGCGGGCACGGCAGCACCAATAAAAAGGGATCTCGTGAACGAAGACATTCGCTATAGTGTTTTCTCACCTGCACGGCAAGAAGAAAAGCGTTGTGAGTGATCCACATCACCGTGCCCTGTGACCAAGTCGTCGAACGGGTGTCTCTTTATAGGCTCCCTGAAAGGTGTCGCTCCGCGCAGCTTATGCGCGTAGTCCTCTGCATCCAATGACGTAGAATGACATGGCAGTCTGCTGAACGGTTGCGAGACCAGATTTCCGGTGCTGTGATTGCAGATGTCGCAGTGAAACAGTGATGTTGCATGCGTAGAAGCGTTCAGCTTGACGAGGTTTAAGCAGCCCTCAGCACACAGGACACCAAGCAACTGCACGGCAAGAAGAAAACGGTTGTGAGTGATCCAGATCGTTGCGGTGCCACCGTGCCCTGTGACCGAGTCGTCGAACGGGTGTCTCTTTATAGGCTTCCTACAAGGTGTCGCTCCGCGCAGCTTATGCGCGTAGTACTCTGCATCCAATGATGTAGAATGACATGGCAGTCTGCTGAACGGTTGCGCGACCAGATTTCCGGTGCTGTGATTGCAGATGTCGCAGGGGAACAGCGGTGTTGCATGCGTAGAAGCGTTCAGCGTGACGAGGTTTAAGCAGCCCTCAGCACGCAGGACACCAAGCAACTGCACGGCAAGAAGAAAACGGTTGTGAGTGATCTACATCTTTGTGGTGCCATCGTGCCCTGTGACCGAGTCATCGAACGGGTGTCTTTTTATAGGCTCCCTGAAACTTGTCGCTCCGCGCAGCTCATGCGCGTAGTCCTCTGCACCCAATGACGTAGAATGACATGGCAGTCTGCTGAACGATTACGAGACCAGATTTCCGGTGCTGTGATTGCAGATGTTGCAGGGGGAAAGCGGTGTTGCATGCGTAGAAGCATTCAGCGTGACGAGGTTTAAGCAGCCCTCAGCACGCAGGACACCAAGTAACTGCACGGCAAGAAGAAAATGGTTGAGAGTGATCCACATCGTTGCGGCGCCACCGTGCACTGTCTCCGTTCTATCCAGATGTGGGACAGCATAGGCACTCATCACAGCACGCTCCTTCATGCCATGCCAGAATGAAACGGTTTTGGCACCGTGTGAATGCAGGCACAGACAAACCGGCCTTGCGCACGAGCTTCTAAGTGTCACCATGGCTACTCATGCTTGCCTCTGCTGCTGTTTACAGCATTAATTTGTTGATTACATTGCGATAACAAAAACGAATTAGCCACGTAGCTTCTGCATGTCATCGATTCTCATCTATTGGAATAGTTGTGCACGAACATGTTGCTTATAGCTACTTGTTTATTGTTGAGTTTAATAAGGTAACATTTTGTGATGTGGTTTGCACATGTATTGCTTCACTATGGGTACTTTTTCAAGCATTCCATGTTCTCTTTCAGAGGGGCGGCCAATTTCATAAGGGCAAACCGAATGCTGTGACTCTCCGCCTGCTATTAATATTTTTTATACCCCAAGAAGAGTAAATAGGTTATTCGAAATGGTGATCCTCCTTCATTAAAAATCTTGTATCCCCTTTTGTGTGCCGCAAAATGTTGATAGATGTCTCAAGCGTGTCAACACTGTTCAAAACTGAAAAAATGCTAGTCTGTCAAATCTGTTACCCTTAACTGTGGGTGCACTCCCACTGTTTAGGCACAATGGTGGTTTTGCGAATGTTCAGTAGGCGAAACACAACTGCCCTGCTGCAAACGGCATGAAACTGTAAGGTGCAAGTGAGCCCCGAAAGTGATGACGTGAACCCAAATATTTTACACCTACTGTGCTGTTTACGAGCACATGCCCCCCCAAAAAGGTATTCAATGAAATAGCAGCTAATCAGCACCTACTTAATGGATACGCCTTTCATTATTTTCACGCATAGAAGACTTAAAGTTTAAAACATTTTACTTTTGTGTTAATGCTATATATAGCGTATGTTGATGACTACAGCATCAAAGCCTTATTTATTTGAAATATTAAGAAAGAGTAAAAAGTTTTATTTCAATTTAGGTGTGCGATAAATCCGAGGGTCTATTTTGTAAGTATTCCATCTATAACAGGGCAGACATGAAACAAAAGAATGAAATGGAGCCACACTAGATTGGTCAAGGCTATTCTCATGGTCTAGACATGAGAATAGCCTGGAAGATACATAGAATGGGGGGAGGTCGCAATGCGTCGGTAAGATGGAGCAAAATTGGCATTCCAAAAACATGGATCGATTGAAATGAAGCACTTGAGCCCAAAAACTCGAATTTGCCGGTATTGCACCTCACTTACCATAATCCTGCTGCGAAAATCCCAACAAAATGACCCCTCCGAATCGCAACACCACCTAGCATCTACTCAAGGCACAAATTAATGGCTGACGTGATCCCAGTCTGCAATCTCAAGCTTTGAAAAACAACAAGTGCCAATATTGATGATGTGCTGTATTCGTTTTATAATTTTACATCTGTTGAAAGTATTTCCGAATTCCCTTAGCATGCCTACATGCTTTTTGATTCCTCTTGTTCTTCCACTTTATCTTCTCCCATTCTAAATAAAACACTTACATACGAACCCCTACGTCGACATAGGCCATTTAAAGTAAATTACGCTTTGCAATGGTGTAACAGAGCTTCCTTAGCCCCCAGCTGTGTCTCGCTATAGCCTCTTCTCAGCCACCCTGCATTGTTCCTCATGAATAGCAAATAACTAAAGCAATCCTTATTTTAAAATCCGGCCACTGCTCCGGTCCATTTATATGGCCCCTAAACAACCTCCTATAATTTTTTCAAACGTTTGAAGTAAACACATGCATCATAGGCAAAATTCTGCATGATCAATGATTCTCCACGTGGCAGCGCAACAAGCCGCCAGTGCTCCACAAATTCCAAGAAACAATCCTCGCATGCCGTTCGGGCTGGCACGTGACATCAAGAGGTTGAATCTGACGTGCAGAATAAATATGCTGCAATTGGTCAAGCAAGCATCTATGACTTCCTGTTAGCCTGCAAGAAGCTGTTCACGCCACTCGTCATTTGTCGTTACGCCCGTGCTTGCACGTGCTTGCAAACCAGGTACTGCGGTCCGTAGGACCGGGTTCATATCGACAGTATTCGTATAAGCACCAACTGCCCAAGTAACAGCGATTCGCCAACAAGCACACATTTGACAGAGAGCGGAGTCGCGGCAACCGTGACAAGACAGTGTTTGAATCTCATCGATGATGTATGCCGCGCAAGATTGGGAGAGGTGCTCGGCAAGAGGGCTAAGCGGCTTCAGGAGAGGTACGAACAGAGGATAGTGAAAAGAAGAATGAAAGGAGTGATTCTGTGCTTAGATAATCAAACGCATTTGCCTCTGCTATTACAGCACCATTTCCAAAGTTTGACGGATTTATGGTTGTTGTGCACTTGCGCACAACTTCTTCACCACAACTGAATTTCCACCTCTGGGTGGTTAAATATTTCATTTGCTTTCTGGATGCATGCAGTATAGCACATATTGCATGCCAGCACTGTTCAGGTAATAAAATATTCCTTGGTGTATGGCTGTGAGAATGGTGGCCTTGAAATCAAGCGGCAAATGTTTAGACCAGCAATGCTATTTCCACGGATACACACTGTCAAACGTGAGAATCTGGTGCAGCGTGGCATAATCTACATTGATTTTATTATGAGGGTACAGGAAACTTAGTTTAGCACATTTGTAAGCAGAAGCAGCTTGACTAGATTGGAAATAGGGGGCTTTTACATTATTAAAACCACACGAAGCTAACAGACAAAGCAAACATAGAAATTCAGATGAATTAGTACTTGAAATTTCATATTTTGTTTCTGACTCGCCACGAGTGAATTTTCAAAACGAACTGAAAGGTATTGATCGGCTTTCAAAGCAAGAAAAAACGAAAAAGTAAGTCAGATCTCCTTTTGTTGTCTGCCAAGCTAACCCCGCTAGTAGCAACAGAATCACCACCACAACTTTCTTTGCTGCGAAGTAACTGACATAAATGTTGATGCCACTTTTATTTACTCGTATTGATATTACGAAGCTTTTAAACCTCGCTGCTCAATATATTTAATGTAGCTAGCAAGTTACACAAGCCTTGTCTAGCGTACCAACCGCCCACGCAGAGAACTTCCTCTAGTTGCAATGGGCCACGCTCCACATAATGGCCACGATGAACGCACGGCAGACTGCAGTAGTTGGCTTTGTTTTAGGTGCATAGTAAAGACGCGGTTATGCAAAATGGTGCGACATGTGCCACGTGTATGCACCATTTTCTTCACACTGCTGATACACTGCACAAGTTTGACACCCGGCCACATAATGTAGCACTGGTGACATGAAGGCACTTTCTAAAAAATACCCGAGACATAGGCAGACAACATAGGTTCGCGTTATGTTGCGGTAAGCTTACACAAGTTGCAAATTAAAATATCATCTGTACTCTACTATGTACCCTTGAATCGAAAAAAAATATCGATGACTCGGGTCACACGTACACGACTAGCCGCGACTGTTTGTTCTACTTACTCGCTGAATACTCGCACACTACGGCGAGCGGTTGATTAAGATGCACGTGAGAGGTATGAACAACAAGGCACTCGTACAGCGGAACAGTAACTTATACTCACAAATGTACTCTGTTTCGTCGCTGGCGTTGCTTAGGCAGCTGAAGTTTTCTTTTTTCTGCCCCTAACCCGGAAGACAAAATCAGTGTCGCCAAGTCTTGGTAAGGAAGGGTCGATGAAATCGGACTAAACTGCCCGAAATGTGGCCAGTGAAGTATTTATTCACAACAAAACTGAAAATGATTTCAAGCCTCCTTAACAAAAGTGATATTTAGCACTCGAGAAAGCAGCGATGGTGTAGTCAACCAGCAAATGTCAAAATCTACTGTCGCTCAGCTTGGCGAGCTGATATCACGACCAAGGTCGTGGTTGGCGCAAAAGACTGTGAAACGAATTTTTTAAATAAATTAGCATGCAATTGATAGCTTTTATACAGCACCAGCTGTCTGTATAGCCAACAAAACAAGCGTACCACTTCTTACGACTGTGCTAAGCTTGCGTTGCGTTTCACACGAACACCCATCATACGGAGGAAATAAGACAGTCGCGATCTGCGCATCGCAATTTCCGACTATCGGGCTGTAGTTTAGCTAACGTCTTCACCAAACGTTTGCGTGATTCTGCGCCAAACACAACCTCAGGGTTCTGATCACTATCAAAAGACAACGTGACAAAGAATCAGCAAGATAAATCAGGCGATCCTCGCAAAATCGCAAAAACCAGCATCAGCTGATCTGATTGCAGCATATATTTCATCATGCCGGAGTTCCGGATAGTATGCAGCTTCAGTAATCTTGAACTCGACATGCGTGAAAAACCACGGTTGTACGTGCGAGAATGACGCGTAAATACCAAGAAAGATTGACGGCCGTAAAGAGGCGAAGAAGCGCACAATTTTACTCCTAAATAAATTAAGTGGCAGTCTAAGGTGCTAGCCGTTCCCACAAAGTTGGGTTCAAACTATACACTTATATACAATAATACTGGTTCAGCCACACCATGGGTTCAACGCTTCACCTATAAATAAACACTGGCTATGCCCTTGATACGTGAACCAGCATGGTCACACGTGTGTGTACTTTTATTCTCAGATACACCTCACTCTGATTGCGACATACGCCAGACCACGTGAACACAATACGGCAGCTCGTAAAATACAATAACTAGGCGTATACACGTGCATGCTTCATTAGTAAGAAATGTGCAAAGCCATAACAGTCCACCTAAGCCTGTCCACATTTAACTTATTCCTAACAATATTACATGTATGCACTCAGGAAAGGTATCTGATTATGCTACCAGCGAGCGTATAGGCAAAACATCGCAAAAATAACGAGGACTATAGAAGAGTGTGCACAAAACGAGCGCAAATTTTTATCATTTTTACAGCTTAACCGCTAAGGAAAGCTCTGCATCGGTGCAAAGCGATCGGTCAAATGATTACTTGTGTTTTAAGGCACAGCAATCGTACCTGCTTCTTTTCGTTGCAACGATAATATAGCACACTACATTATCACTGTTTCATTTATTAAACTGCGGAGCCGTACGGGATGGTTCTTTGAGAAAGAGCTCTAGTCTCAGGGCTCTGATGAAAGAGAAAGTAAGGAGAAGTAATTCTGCATATGGCACCTCAACCATGAAATTGATGTACTGCATTAATTATATTAGAAGCACTATCTCAATTGGGCTGCGATTCAAAAGAATTTTCGAGGCAGCCATACCAAATTACGCGTATATTTACAGATTCGGCCGACTTCACTCAACCCAATGTGTGCTGCCTGTTGGTGTTACTGTGTTCTGCGAATGGTGCTGAAGTCTAAATCAGGATGCTGATGGAATAGCACCAACAGTCAACTTAGCCTAGCTGTTTCAACCCAGCACCTCACATTCGTATACGATGTCACAGATATATGATGCAGCAATTTCCTCCGAAATTGGTCTCATGTGGTTCAACCATCAGATCCTTTGGGAAGATGTATAGATTTAAAATAACATACTGATAGTGACATCGTTCATCATGTCTGATCTTCTTATATACGCCATGCAGCAGGACAAATTCCAGACATACAATTCAGCATCTTCCCCAGCCTTGAATTCTGTTATGCTTGCCTCAACAATCTACTTATCGCGAGTTCATCAGATGAGCGCAGTTCACATCAGAATTCGGTAATTCAACATTTGAACAAGGCACATTTGTAAGCATAAACAGGTGTGCATTTGATGTCCAAATCTCACCTGTCCTATCCTTGTGTTCTCCGCATCCAGTATTCAGCTCTACCGATGCAGATTTATAGGTGTTGAGAGCTTCCCATCTCCGAATACTAGATGCTGATACGACCTACAAGCTCTTTCGACCTATTTTTGTGAACTACGTACTATACTAACATTTTGTACCATCGTGCCAGGCTATTATACATACTCCCTCCACTTCGTGCTATTGATACACAGAAATGCTACTATATTGAGCTCCCTTAGACCAAGAACTCCAATAAAAACTTTTGGGGATCAACAGATGCTTGCGCGACAGTATCTGCTACTCCCTGAATATCAAATGACAGTTTCACTATACATCATCATATGACATCTTGAATGCAATTTGTGCTAGATCACCGACTCGTCAAAGGAGTACAAATGGCGGTCAATCAAATCCCTGACATGTCCTGAAATCTTATGCCCACCATCTGAGCATCATCACAGCATTTTTTTTGTGGATACTGAAGCAAACAGATCCTCAAAATGTCACTGTAATATGGGGTAGGCCTTGTAATCATATCCAGCAATGTGACAATGCGACTGAATCTTGAATTGCCGCAAAGCAGTCTATTCAGGTAGCACGTACACCCGTCTGAAGCTATACACCTTATGTTATTTAGCCTGGGAAAGTTTTTGAATCTCCTGTGTACTTGGGTGTATGTGAAAGACTCTCTAATTGTGATATACCTAATTGTGCTTACAAGTGGGCATAAATGGCAAGTGCTCATGTCATTACATTATTACAAGGACGAAATTACGTGATTTTTTTGTCCTATAATACGTGAGTACATCTCTTATCTGTACATGTTACACTTCCTCAGTTACAATTGTTGCATACATATTCCCATGAACTGCAGCAGATGTCAAACATATCCGAAACATATCATAGGAGCTGTCAATATTGTCATTGATGCCCTGTCACATAGCCCAAACAACATGTTGACCTGTCCCAGAGAAATATACACCTTAAAAAAGTGGCGACTGGTTGACATGACAACCAATTCTGCCATCTACAAAAAATATAAGCTTCGACGCTGCTGGACTTTCAGTGGTGCAGGGTCGTTGGCCTGTAACAGGAGACATATTAGATTCAACACTTGCTGTGACCCAAGAACTGACCATTTAAGTCCACTTTAAAGCACAATTAGGCATATTACTAGACTGTCTTTCATGCCCAAATATGCGGGAAATCCAAAGGCTTCCCCTGGCAGATAAAGTAGGGTGTATGGCATCACGTGGGTTTACGTTCCACCTGTGTTGAATGCTTTGCAGCACTTCAAGATTTAATCACATTGTGACATTGCTGGATATTACCACGTTACATTTCCAAAGTTTTTGTTATTTTCCCAAAACACCAAACGATTCTCAGTGCAAACCACGCCTGCAGTTTTCGAGAAGGTTCCGGACTGTATTAGATCATTTCGTTAAGATCATGACCACTGTGCGAACGGTACACATTGTTCTGGAACCTACGCCACCGCCAGCGATAACGCTAAAACATTCGACGGCAAGAATATAAATGCCGACGCGCTTCGCCGCTTGTCAGTTGTTGATCGAAGGCCGACGCTCCGTTCGCCGCTATCAGTCCGAGACTGCTATCTGTGTGAGACTGCTGTTGTAATTGAACTTTCCGTTTACCGGGCACAGGTTCGCACAAATAAACAGTTAAATCCCAACACGAAGTCTCCTGTCTTCGGCCACGTCACGACCCCATGACATCTGGTGGAGGTGCTGCTTAGTTCATGTACCGGACGCCCCCGTCAAGCCGTAAACCCAGCCCACGTCGTGGAGAAGACACCGACAAGGAGCAGCGAACAAGCCGCCGACAGCAAGGGCTACCACCGGAGTACGGGCTTCTACAAGACAAGGCGCGGAAGACCAAGGCCATGGCCGCGACTGCAGCGACAATGACAACCGCAGCGTCCCAGCCCACGATGGTCATGCATCTACCCAGGGAACAACCAATTTCCCATGGGTCATCGTTCGAAGACCCGGAGTCATGGCTAGAAACATACGACCATGTACCGGACTGTCCGGAAAGCATGGGCAAGTTTCACGCAGAAGGGTTGGCGGTAATTCTGAAATGTTTCTTGGTATTCTTCAAGGAAATTGCATAAAAATTTCACCAGATCAGAATGACATGCCGTCTGGCTTTGTTTGCAAGTCCACGCAAAAGCATTTCTGGTTGGGAACACTGTCGCTACTTCAGCTAAAAGCATCACGACAGAGATTTGTCAACAGTGCTTTTATTTTCTCATCGGGCGCAATGAAAATATGCTAGTACTAATGAGAGCATTTTCTGATTCTCTAAAATTTATTGTTCCCCTGCGTCTCTGGCGAGCTTTACTGCATATGAAAATGTTTCACATCTTTTCATCTGCACTGAAGATTGCATCTGGGCTTGTGTGGGCTTGGGATGTTTTATGTTTGTAAGGACTCAGCGTGGTGTGCTTCGGCTTGGGTTTTTGTTTTTGTACTATAAAGACTTTCTAAAATTGTATCAGCACACGCTCTTGCGTGTTTCTAAGTTTTGTGTTTTCATTTTAAAAAATAATTATTTTTATTGACATTATTTTTACTATTGTTATTACTCCTGCTATTCCGATTGCCGTTCGCGCCTACAGGAGAAAGATAGTAGCCATTCTGTTATGTTTTGTATTTTACATTTTTGAAGTACTTATTTCAATAAGCACAAAATGTGATACCTTGAACAAAAATGAGCCAAATTTATCATTTTCATGGACACTAGCTGCCAACATGTGGATTCAAAGTAAAAGTTTCGAAAACTATTTTTCTCAAAAAAAAAAGAAATTTTGTTGTCTGTCATTTCGTCTGCCAATTGGTGACGGAACATGTGGCCGAGCATTCTGAACGCGACACATAATGGTACTTGCGTGCAGAATGGAATACTTATCAATTTATTCATTTCTAGAAGTCACAGAAAGAGTTATAATATATGCTTCTTACAATGTTTCTATTGCATTAGTACCAGCAGGAAGTGCAACAGTAGAAATGAACCTGCGCATGATTTCAGTGCTCTAGGCTTTTTTTTTTACCAATGGACGGCGGCGAGTCAGTTCGGAGCGAGATTGCGGCGATAGGTGGAAGGACAGCCTCCTTCCTTCACAGAGGCCGTAAAGAAAGCGAGTGTGCCCCTCCAGACCGGCCACAGGTAGATATACTCGGGACAATAAGAGAAACAATGACTTCACTTAGATTGACAAACTGTTGTCTGAGATTTCTAATGGTACAAGATTCACTGTCATCATTTCATTATTAAAGGATAAAAATTAATGTCGGTATTTCAATAAAAGTTTTGTGCTTAAACTTTTGCCAGGGGCGCAAGAGCCGAATTTTGACTTGGAGCGATTTCCGGAGCAGCAAACTGTTACGTTTTGAGCACTAGAATCAGACTTTGGAGCAGGTTACAAGCAAAAAAAAAAACATTCATTTTTTACCACGAAAGGTCTAATTTCGAGCAGCTTGAAAAAGAAGGCTTACATTATATATATATATATATATATATATATATATATATATAATTATATATATATATATATATATAAATAAATATATATATATATATATATATATATATATATATATATATATATATATATATATATATATATATATATATATATATATATATATATATATATATATATATATATATATATATATATATATATATATATGTCATTTACATTTCATGAATCATGCGCAGTAAATATTAGCAGTGCTATTTCAAAAAATTTGCACATTTTCTTTAATCACCCCACTCAGCAAACAATGATAAGGTCCTCATTGGAAGTCACGCGCCTGTCGAATTGTTTGAGAATTCAAATGTGGATTTCCCAAGATGGTAAGCATGAGATTCGTAAAACTGTGAGAAGAAACTGTTCGATTTTTACAGCTGCATCGATGTTCAGTTTACATTCACCTTACGCACATACCTCATCTCCACGGACATGAACTGCAAGTGTCACGGCCACGTGCTCACAACCTCACATTTTCCTCTTCGTTTTTCCCCGAGCACCAACCGATTGGAATGGCACTTCTCACACCATTGCAGCCATTACTAATCCATGAAACTTCTTGGACAATCTAACAAACTTTCTTACCGAGTGAAGTCACCTGGCTACACTGTATACCCACCCCTTATGTGATACCCTTTTGAGGGGTCTTTACGGAAATAAAGTGATGTGATGTGAAGTGATGTCATATTGTACTCCAATTTTTTTTGCCAGTAACTTTCTTGGACATCAGCGGGCATATTAGTACTCACAAATATGTGGCGTATACATACATTCGTCATTGAACAAACAGTGCAGTGTCTGGAGACTACAACTCTAAGCCTCTTTTCAATATAACACTTTCCCGCAGGCCACCCATGTACTATTGCACAGGTTAGAACAAAATCAAGAATTTTTTCAACCACAACGCCCCCTTCAAATTTTTAATGAAGGGGTTAGGCTGAGGGTACGAATTCTCGGCTTGCTTGCAAGGCGCGTTTGACCAGATAAAGTAATAATGACACGCGCCAGTTGGCCTCGCAACGGCACTAGATATCTACCGCATGTGGCGTTGCTATGGCAACTGACGCGGCCACGGTATGAACTAAAGCTGGTAGCGTACAAGCTCGACGTGCTAAAAGTTTGTACACTTCCAGCTTTAGTTCCTTATGATTCCTAACATGCAATGAGCGCACTTGCTGGCTAGGAAATTGATAATTCCCACAAAGTGTTGCTGGCTACGGCAACACAATTTTGTGTTGTAGTTGCGTCGTTCCACCGGTAAATATCTGCTGTGGTAAACAGACCAACGGGTGCGTGTTATTGTTACTACATCTGGTCGATCAGCTTTAGCAAGTGTGGTGGTCTAATGAGCAGCTATCTTACACTGCAGTTTACGGTTAAGGTCTGCCCGCATAGATTGATGACGCGAACTACAGGTGGCTAAAGTGGTCTCCATTTCTCGCTCAAATTAGAGCGATTCAGAAAAATTTGAGGCTGGTCGGGCATTTCAGCGCAGCGTGGCGTGATTTCAGCAAATTCATGGTTTTGGCACAGCTCGGTGCACAAATGAGGATTTTTATCAAATTGGCACTCAGCGCAGCTGTAGCAACTCTGCATTTGAGCATCCCGTAGCAAGTTTTAAATGTCTTTTTTGTATTTTCACAACATAGGGTCAATGATATTTTCCAAACTATCGTATGCTAGGTCTAGGGCACCCATAGAAGTCAATTTACTTCATTTTTTTTAGTAGACGCTACGTATGACCTCTCCCCCCCCCCCCCCCCCAGTAGACGCCTTCAATGTTTCATACGTCACTGTGTTTGGCACGGAAATCTCAGCGTAAACTCCACCCAAATTTTTTATTGCATGTTTTCTCTGTTTCCAAGCATAATGTCGAGGCTAGATAGGTGTTTTGGGGAACGTGAACTTACAGTTACTAATTTGCCAAAAATCGTTTTCCTTTTAGTGTCTCTTGAGAATGGAAACGTACTTGACTTTATGAAAAAACTGCTGCGGGAATTAAACCTTCTGTTTTTAGGCCTAAGGCTAACGCCTTACTCAAACTGGGGTGAGACGGCTGAAACTAAATTAAGAGCAGTTTTTGCACCAGCGGAATTTCAATTTTTGATCAGTTAGCAGCCTTTACTAATTTGTCCGGGGAGCTTAATAATACCAATGTTTCGCAATGTGGGGGCACCAGTGCATATTTTAATTGGTTTATAGTACACATTACCCTGAAACAGATTTTGAAGGAAGTTTTTAAACAGATTATCGCTAGGTATGAACTGCACTACCCTTTTACATACCACGTGACTTATCTAGTCCTCGTAACATGTGAAGTAATTTCTAAAGAAGGTTTTGTTGAAAGCTAGGCTCCGCTAAAGCATTAAATGAAACACATTACACTCAAAAAGAAATAAAAAAAAATGTGATTGCACAAGAAGCTTAGTGACGTAACAGCGGTCGTTCTCTTAAAGAAAAGCCTTACGTGATAGCGTCAAGAGCTTTTAACAGAAAACAAAAGCATGCTACACAGCCATTCGCGACCATTTGATACAGAACCACCTCCAAGCGCGAGAGCCGAGAAATGTCGCCCCATAGACTATCTGGTTAAGTGCGTGCATATGCCACTAAGTGATACGTGATTGATACTGATAACGCCTCTCTACGAGAGCAACCACGCGTTATTGATACAGCGCAAGTTGGCCAGTTCTAGATTTTTTCAATATCTATAGTTCATCACCATCGATGTAGAGCTCACAAAACTACATCGACTTGCGATTGGTGCCCACGCCGCTTCGTTACTCACGTGATGTCCTCGCGCTAGGCAGGTGAAAAATTCATGACCAAGCAAACAAACCGCTGATCATAGAAAGACAGGTTTCATTGCAAAAAAAGAAAGAAAGAAAATGAAGTCACACTGCCGCCGACCAAAACACTGATTGAGATAAGCCAAAAGCTTGCGTAGCCCGGGGCCGGAACGCATGCCACGACGCCTCTTTAAGCACTTGTTGCGAGTTGCGATTGCAAAACAGAGCATTGGCAAATAGCCATTAATGAAAACGGTCCAAGTGATCGCTGATGCGTAATGAGTCTTGAATAAAGCGCCGAGGTGCCCATTACTATGTTTACAATGGTTTGAACACTCGTTTTGGCAACATGGCTTCGCACGTAACCAAGTGTTTCTCTCTACCTGCAGACACCGATGTGTGGATTTCACTTCCTATCGCTTTTTTTAAATATAAAATGAAATGAGAAATTGCCTGTCTAAATACATTTGTAGCTGATAAGTGTGAACCAGGAATTGATTGCTCACGTTCTGCTGCTCACGGAACCCATTTTGAGAACCAATGTGCACGTGCCAGAACATCCGGGACACGCGTCAAATGCAAGGAAATGACTCCACGTTTACAGCTACTCACTCATGGAAAACAAGTACTCGTAGGTGACCTCATGCAGCGTCAACTTGAAAGCCACAGTGACCAGAGGAACGCGCTACGCACAACAAAGAACAGCAGAGTCAACGCTGCTACGCTTGCCACCCGACTCGGTGGTTTTCTCTAGCTGAGTGTGGTGCCAGAACACACATTCCAGCTAGTAGAAGCAGCACGCTCGATGCATGGCTTCACAATTTTGTGGAGTCACACATATTTTAAAAATTTTAAAGAATATGGCGGCACCACGGGAGCCTTTGCCACCAGAAAGGTGCGAAGTAGAAAAAAATTGGCAGATCCCACGTACAGTGGGAATCAATGATATGCGAAGCACAAATGAGAAATGTTGATCACTTTATGATCAACTCAACGCTTTGAGGCGGCGATAAATGAAGCCGTACATGAGTTCCATGTCATGATTATTATGTTTGGATGTGTTATTTACCTTTGTTTTCTATTCACGTCACGTGATACTGAATTTAGTATATGTGGAGTGAGCGAAACAGCCTGGAACACGCTATCAGCGTGGCATGTTATCATGTTCATATGAGACACGCATGTCACGATTATCATGTTTGCACTAATCATATAATTCGTCATCTACTGACATCACGTAACACCAATGTGGTATAAGTGGAGCTAGAAAAATGGCCACGAGCACATCATGAAGGGCCCATTATACTCCAATCCATTCACGTAACGTAATACCAAATTTGGTATAAGTGAAGCTAGCGAATCGGCTCTAAGCGCATCCTGAGCGTTTCATGTAGCTATGTTAATACATGACGCACACCTCATGATGATCATGTTTGCACCAGTCACATACCTTCGTCATCCATTCACGTACTGTAATACCAAATTTAAAAGTTAACATTTGACAGAAGTCTGTCTGGTTGGGTATGAAAATGGGAGATGATTTAGGCTCCAAGCAAAAGTTTTGAAGAAAGCCGACGTTTCGGAACCGACTTGGTTCCTTCCTCAGGGGTGACTGCGAAGGCTACGTAGCAGCGTCATCTTCAAAGCACTCGCTGGGTGGCTAATGACCACGCTCTCTCTCTCTCTCCACGGCTTAATGAAAGAGAGAGAGCAGAAGAGGGCAGACATCTAGCAGACATGGAGCGCATTTCTGCCATGTTGAAGGCTGATTGAGCTCCACCTATGTAGGCACGAAATTCCCTTATTAACGTGTGGTGGCAGACAGGGCGGCAGTGCGAATTCGCGTGCCATGTTGCTCAGACTGAGGAAACTAGGATGCTGAAAAATTATTTGCAGGAAATTAACCTCTATCTTATTCGACTTCCTCGTGGCAGACGCGAAGGGCCAGATCTGTTGCTCTTTTTGCTGCTTACAATTAAATGCGTGTTTATGTTCGCCGTTCTAATAGAAGTGGGACAGCATAGGCACTCATCACAGCACGCTCTTTCATGCCTTGCCAGAATGAAACAGTTTTCGCACCGTGTGAATGCAGGCACAGACAAACCGGCCTTGCGCACGAGCTTCAAAGCTTTGTCAAGGCTACTTTGTCAATTAAATTTTGATAACAACTACATCTTAGCCACGTACCTCCATGTCATCGATTCTACTCTAATGGACCAGTTATGCTCGAATAGGTTGCTTATAGTTACTTTTATATTGTGGAGTTTAATAGGGTAACACTCGGTGGTGTGGTTTTCACACGTATTGCTTCACTAGGTGTACTTTTCCAAAAATTCCATGCGCTTTCTCAGAAGGGCTGTAAAGTTCAAAAGGGCGACCCGAATGCCGTGACCCTCCTCCTGTTTTTAAAAGTTTTTATACGTCAAGAAGAGCAATAATGTTATTTTGGATGGTTATCCTCCTTCACAAAAAATTTGTATCTACAATTGTGTGCGGTGAAATGATAATAAAAGTCTCAAGTGTGTCAACGCTGTTCAAAACTGAAAAACAAATGCTGCTGTGGCAAATGTGTTACCCCTATTTGTTGGTGTGCTTCCACTGTCTACGCACAAAGGTGGTTTCGCAAATGTTTAGGCGATACAGAAGTGCCCTGCTGCAAACGGAGTAAAATTGTAAGGTGCAAATATGCCCTGAAAACGATGACGTGAACGCAAATATTTTAGTCCTATTGTGCTGTTTACGAACACATGCCTCTCCCCCCAAAAAAGGTATTCAATGAAATAGCAGCTAATCAGCATCTACTTTATAGATACGCTTTTCATTTTTTTTCACACAAAAAGTCTAAAATTGAAAAAAAATTACTTGTGTGGTAAAGCTATATATGTAGCGTACGTTGATGACTACAGAAGCAAAGCAATATTTATTTGAAATATAAAGAAAAAAACAGAGTAAAAAGTGTTTTTTCAAGTTTGATGTGCAAAAATCGGAGGGGCTATCTTGTAAGCGGTCTATCTAAAACAGGGAAGAGAATAAACAAAGAAGGAAAGGAAAGAAGAAGGAAAGGAAAGAAGAAGGAAGGAAAAACAAGAGAATCTAGGTATTCTCCCGGTCAAGACATTAGAATAACCATGAAATGTGCAAAGAACGGGTGGAGGCCAAATTGCGTCATTAAAATAGAGACAAAACGGCGTCCGAACAACAATAATTTGATCGAAATGAAGCGCTTGAGCCCAAAGAATTGAATTAGTTGTTTTCGCACTTGACTTACCATATTCCTGCTACGAAAATTACATAAAAGTGACTCCTCCGAATCGCAACACCACCTAGCATCTACTCAAGACGCAAATAAATGGCTGAAGTCATCCCACTCTGCAATCTCCAGCTTTGAAAAACAACGCATGTCAATATTGATGTTGTGCTGTATTCATTTTATATTTTTACATGTGTTGAAAACATTTTTGAATTATCTTAGCTTGCCTACAATCTTTTTGATCTTTCTTGCTCTTTTATTCTATCCCTTCCCATTCTAAATAAAACACTTACAAACGAAGCCCTACGTCGACATAGGCCATTTCTAGTAATTTACGCTTTGCAATGGTGTAACAGAGCTTCCTTAGCCCCCATCTGTGTCTCGCTATAGCCTCTTCTCAGCCACCCTGCATTGTTTCTCATGAATAGCAAATAACTAAAGCAATTCTTATTTTAAAATCTGGCCACTGCTCAGGTCCATTCAAATGGCCCCTAAACAACCTCTCATAATATTTTTCAAATGTTTGAAGTAAACACGAGCATCATAGGCAAAATGCTGCGTGATCTGTGATTCTCCACGTGGCAGCGCAACAAGCCACCGGTGCAGCAAAAATTCAGAGAAACAATCCCTCAATGCCTTTCGGTCAGCACGTGACATGAGACGTTTAATCCGATGTGCAGAATAAATATGCTGCAATTGCTCGAGCAAGCTCCTATGTATTCCTGTTAATATAATATGCAAGAAGCTGTCCACGCCACTTGTCATTTGTCGTGATGTCCGCATGCATGCGCGCGTGCTTGCAAATTGAGTACTGTGGTCAGTAGCACAGGGTTCATACCGGCCTGATTCGTATGAGCACCGGCTGGCCCAGCAACAGCGATTCACCAACAAGCACACAGTTGACAGAGGGCGGAGTCGTGGCAACCGTAAGTAGTGTCTCGACGATGAAACACTGTCTTACCACGGAGTCGTGGTAAGACAGTGTTTGGAGCAGCATGTCATCGATGATGTGTACCGCGCAAGATTGGGAAAGGTGCTGGGAGGGCAAAGTGACTTCGTCAGAGGTACCAACGGAGAGTAGTGAAAGGAAGAACAAATAGAGTGATTGCTTAGCTACGATAAACAAACGCGTTTAACTCCGCTGTTACAGCACTGTTTCAAAAAATTTAACGGCTCCATGGCCATTGTGCATTTGCGCATAACTTATTCACCACAGTTCCTCCTCTGTGTGGTCAAATGTTGCATCTGGTTTTGGGCTACCTGCAGTGTAGTACATATTGCATGCCAGCATTTTTCAGTTTTTAAAGTAATCCTTGGTGTATGGCGGTGAGATTTGTGGCCTCGAAATCAAGCGGCACATGTTTATACTAGCAATGCTTTTGCCACTGATACATACTGTCAAACGTGGGACTGTGGCGCAGTGTGGCATAATCTACTTTAATTTAATTAAGATGCCACAGGCAACTCACTTCGGCGCATTTGTGTGCAGAAGCAGCATCACTCGTTAAGGAATGGGTGGCGTTTATAGTTATACGAAGTGTCACTACCTGGAAAAACAAGGGCAGCGCGGGTAGAGAAGGAGTTGACATAGCTTCTGCGGCGATCCCTCTGTGTGGGTACGAGCCATGGCTGTCGAATGATCATTATCATCAGACTGTGATTGCAGGCTCAGGGTCCATTAAAAACCCCATTAAGTACCTTACCTTATGTAACGATTTGGTGGAAGGTGCTGGGTACGACAAAGCCAAAGACGGGAGCTTCACTACCAGGACTTCGTCGCAGCCGCCACCTCACCAGACTTTCAACTACGCCGATCGTAGTGGCCCAAGAGCAGCCATTTGACGCTTCGTGGCCAACTCCAATGGGTTCCGTGCCGTACTACAGAGTGCCACCGAACTTCGGTGGGACCTCAGGAGAAGACGTCGACGTGTGGCTCAATAACTACAAGTGGTTTAGCAGAAGCAATGGCTGGGGCTCGAACGAACAGGTAAATCATGTTGTATTCTCGTTAGCTAACACCACCCTCATTAGGTACGAGAACCATGAGGACACGTTCAAGACTTGGGAACGCTTTCTTGAAGAAGTGCAGAAGTGCTTCGGTGACGTACATTGAAGAAATCTTGAAGCTGTGCAAGATTGTGAATACAAGGATGTTTGAAGAAGACAAGATTAGACTCGTTCTTAGGGGATAGCCGGAGACGTGTACAATATCTTAATTGAGAAAGACTGCTTGAACTCCGCGTCCGACGTGATGAAGCACTGTCGTACATTTGAATCCTTTAAGATGCGATGAATTTTTCCGAAGTTCGGCCGCCTGTCCAACGTCCCCACTGTGGCTTGTGTTGAAACAGTGGCGTCTAACGACCTTGCTTTGACCACGTGGCAGATCGTCAGAAAAGAGCGGCTTCGATGTCAGCAGACCTATCATCACCCCAGCGACTTTCAGGATGCGTACGCAAGTGAACCAGAACGTGTGCAGACTCCTGTTTCTTTTCCACCATGGCTAAAATCGATCAACGCAGCAGACGCTTATGAATATTAGGCTGTATTCTCACGTCAACCACCTCTAAACTTTCGCCCGCCCGTTTTGTCCACCCGCCTGTTCTAAACTTTCGCCCACCACGTCAACCATTTCTACGTTTTCGCCCGCCTGTTTACCCAAAATCGCCTGTCTACAGTGCCTTTGAAAGGCGGTACCATAATCCCATGCCTTCGGAGAGGAGTCGTAAATCTGAGCAGCCACGTGCCCCTCGACCAATTTCGGTGTGCTACAACTGTGGCGTCCTGGGTCACATCGCACGTTTTTGTGACCACCACTCATATCAGCGACAGTCTTGGCACATGTCTCACCAACCTTTCGACCATTCGCTCTCCATGTCAACAAAACCACGAGCACCTACCGTGTTGAGCTACCCCTCGCTGGCCTCTGATCGAAGTTTGACGCCACAACCAGCTCCACGTGCTCCACAATCGCCGTCGTCACGGGGACGCGCACGGACACCGCCGCCGGAAAACTAGTCCGTGCGGCCAGTGGGGGTGAGGCCGCGAGATCACAGGTGCTATCTACAGATATACCCCCGTCAGCGTTTATGTTTAAGAACACAGTTCACGTAGGTTTCAATAGAGTGGCTACTACGGCACTTGTGGATATAGGAGCGACAGTCTCTGTGATGAGCATAATTTTAAGAACCTTCTAGGACCAAAAGTGAGGTTTTGCCTGAATCGTGGGGTGGCATTTTGTGGTGTAAGTGGTGACGGGTTGTGTCCGGTGGGATATTGTAATGTGGATGTCTCGCTTTGTGGCAAAGTGTTTTGCACAGAGTTTGTAGTTATTCCTCGATCTACACATGACGTTGTCTTTGGTATCGACTTCTTGTGTGAGTGTGGGCAACTGTAGACTGCACAAGTGAGCACCTTTCTATACACGTCACTTTCCCAACGGTGCTTTTGGAAAATTCCTGTCCGGAAGAATGCATCTTTTTTGTCTCCGTAGACACAGTCGTTCCTGCCTTTTTTGCTGTGTGTGTTCCCGTGACATGTTCAAGTAAAAACTGTGGCACGTTTGACGCCACTCTCTAACCGATTCCTTTCGCATGCCTGAAAGAGAACATCCTCATTTCCCATTGTATAGTGTCAGTCATTTATGGACAGTCAGTTGTGTGGACAATCAACAGCTTCATGGAGCCTGCAGTTTTGCCAGGCAGTATGATACCTGCAGCATTTAGACCCAAATCATCTACGACACTGGTTGCGCTTGTTGATGCTACAAGCCAAAATGAACTTCTGGGCTTAGAAGGTTCAGAGGATGCCCCATTGCTGCAAATGGTCATCAAGTCACTTGACCAAACCGAACATCACACACTGCTCGACGTTTCATGTTAGCACTCGAAAGTGTTCGATTTTTCTAAAAACAGCCAAAGGTCCTTACTCCCAGCGTCCTAGGTACGTCATCAGATGCACACTGAGTCGGTGCATCCCATCAGGTAGAAACCTTACTGAGTGGCATCATTGGAGCGCAAGATCGTCGACGAGCAAGTCCAAGAAATGCTTGAAAATGAAATAATACAGGAATCTGCAAGTGCGTGGGCTGCTCCCGTCATTCTAGTGAGGAAGAAGGATGGTACATGGAAATTTTGCATTAACTACCGCCGACTGAATGCTGCTACCAAGGAAGACGTCTATCCACTGCCGCGCATCGATGACGCTCTAGAGTGCCTGCATTGCGCGCCCTACTTTTCATCCGTCGACCTGAGATCAGGTTACTGGAAAGTTCTGATGCATGCAGCTGACGAAGAAAAGACGGCATTCGTTACGACCAACAACCTTTACGAGTTCAAAGTTATGCCAATCGGATTATGTAATGCTCCTGCGACATTCGAAAGATTTATGAACTCTATATTGCGTGGTTTAAAATGGCATATATGCGTGTGTTATCTTGATAATGTCGTAATTCTTGGACGTAGGTTTGAGGAGCTTAACACTCACCTAGATCTCGCGCTCAACTGCATTAAAAAGCTGGCCTTGTATTGAATCCAAAAGAGTGCTACTTTGGCGAGCGACAGACAATGGTGTCGGGACATCTCGTCGGCAAAAATGGCATTACACCTGACCCACAAAAGACAGCGGTTGTCGAATTGTTGGAGCGTGCTAAATCTGTCAAACAACTGCGTAGCTTTGCCTGGCTCTGCTAGTATTTCCGCCGGTTCGTACCCAGGTTTGCGGATGTCGTTCACCCTCTGACGAGCCTTCTACGCAAGACAAGCACGTTTCAGTGGACCTCCGAGTGAGATGCCGCTTTAAACCATCTGAAGTGTTTGCTAACTTTGCAGCCAATACTTCGGCACTTTAATCCTTCGTCGCCCACGGAAATTAACAAAGACGCAAGTGGCCACGGTATCGGGGCCGTTCTTGTTAAGCGTTCTGGCAAGAAGGAACACGTTGCGGCATACGCAAGTCGTTCTTCAAGCAAGCCTGAACGCAACCTTACAGTGACTGAACAGGAATGCCTAGCGGTAGTCTTCGCCGTGCAACGGTTTCGCTCATACATCTATGGTCGCCCATTCACTATCGTCACAGATCACCATTCTTTGTGTTGGCTGGTCAACCTTCGTGACCCATTCGGTCGCCTCGGACGATGGGCCAATTGTTTGCGAGAATATGTCTTCACCATTTTATTCAAGACTTGCCGTCTACACGCTGATGTGGATTGCCTCTCCAGGATGCCGCTACCGACAACAGATTGTGAAGCCGATAACTTTGACTACCTTATCGCTTCTCTGTCATCTGGCTTTCCCCATGCCGTGGCTTTTACCGCTGAGCAGCGTAATGACCCAAGCTTGAAAACGCTCTTCCAAGGAGCAAGAAAGTCACTAAGAGAAGGCCAATTCTGCGTTCGAAATGGTTTTCTTTACCATAGAAACTTGTCCATGACGGGCGCCCGCTTTCTGCTGGTTATTCCTGCGTCCCTCCAAACGTCTGTTCTGCGTCTCACACATGATGACCCCACCTCTGGCCATCTTGGAACCGCACGAACACTCAGTCGCACAAAATAGTGGTTCTACTGGCCGAAAATGAGCAAGAAAATTCAAAAGTACGTGGCCAGCTGTACACAGTGTCAGAGCCACAAGCGGCCCACTTCAGGTCCAGTTGGTCACCTGCAATCCTTGAAGACTCCCGGTTCTCATTTTGAAAAGGACGGCATTGATCTGATGGGACCATTTCAACGCTCCTAAAAAGGTAACCGCTGGATAATTGTATGCGCCGACTACCTGACGTAGTACTGCGAAACGGCTGCCTCATCCTCCGCTACGGCAGTCCAGGTTTCAGAGTTCCTGTTGCATTCAGTCATTCTGCGGCACGGGCAACCTCACGTGATAATAAGTGACCGTCAACGACAATTTAGTGCTGATATTGTTGATTGATTGATATGTGGGGTTTAACGTCCCAATACCACTTATGATTATGAGAGACGCCGTAGTGCAGGGCTCCGGAAATTTCAACCACCTGGGGTTCTTTAACGTGCACCCAAATTTCAGTACACGGGCCTACAACATTTCCGCCTCCATCGGAAATACAGCCGCCGCAGCCGAGATTTGAACCCGCGACCTGCGGGTCAGCAGCCGAGTACCTTAGCCTCTAGACCACCGCGGCGGGGCACTGCTGATATCGTCGGACCATTACTTCGTTTGTGTGCCTCAAAGTTCTGACACTTCACTGCGTATCATCCGCAAACTAACGGCCTCACCGAGCGCACAAATCGAACTTTCATCCACATGTCAATGTACGTCACCACCGACCACAAAAACTGCGATGAAGTATTACCATTCGTCATGCACGCCTTTAAACGGTGAAGCACAAAACAACAGGCAACAGCCCTTTCTGTCCACTCTACGCTCACTCACCTCGACATACGCTGGACACTATCTTTCCTTTTGTCGTCCATGACAATTTAACAATTGCGAAAACTTTGTGTCATGCGGGAGAGACACGTCGACTCGCCTGCTTACGTGCACTGGCAGCGCAAGGGTCCTCCAAAACTTGCTACGACAGTCAACACCGGCATGTAACCTATAACCCCGGTGATCAGGTGTGGGTGTAGACCCCATTACGCAGACGAGGCTTGAGCCAAAAACTACTGGCACGCTACACCGGTCCATTCAGGATACGCAATTGTCTCAGCAAGGTCAATGAAATTGCACGTGTCACCACTAGTGGCCGATGTTTATGCAAGGCAGATGTGACGCATGTAGCCCGCCTTAAGCCGTTTTCACGAATGATACAAAAATAACTCACCCAGAGGGCTTCGTCTGAGACAGGAGGAATGATACGAAGTGTCACTACCAGGAAAAACAAGGGAAGCGCGGGTAGAGAAAGAAGACGTTGCTTTTACTGTAATCCCCCTGAGTGGGTACGAACCATGGCTGTGGAATGATCATAATCATCATAAGACTGTGATCGCTGACTCAGGGCCCATTAAAAATTCCCCTTAAGTTACCTTACATTTAAGTTTTTCTTCTCGTTCTTTGATCTCCTTGATGTGGATTCTAGTCTCGTCAAGGAGATGATAGGCGTTGATGAAGCAGGAGGCAGGTTGGAGGTAATGAAACGTTGAAGGTATATTACAGCGAAATATTTACAGTCATATGTATATCTTGCCGAAGCACGCTCATGATAACACAGACATCAACAGCGTCTTACTCTTCTACTTAACTTTTCTTAAGTTAGGGCCTAGAACACTGTTACTACATACAACGTACTTAGTCTCACTGTTCGACCACAAAGTGGTTACGGCCAAGACAAAAGTTGCATCGTGCGGAGTCGTACTGATCTATCAGTTAAGTGATTGCAGCATCGACTGAAGAGAAACGGATTCCCTCCAGTCTTAAGCATCTTGCGGTAACAAAGAAAAAGGGGAGGTGGCCACTGCTGGTCCGCATCAACATTCTTTCATCCAATCTGTTTCCACTCAGATTAAGCCACTCCCTACTGGGCTGACCTTACTCTCGACAGCAGCGCTTCTACACTTTAAACAGGCGTTTTGGTACTTCTTCTCATCATGTCTTTCTCTCTCCACCTCCCACGCGCTCAGGAATTCTCTCACTCAGGAGATATCGGCATTGTAGACCCGGTACATTCATGCCTTTTCCCACACCCAGCGAGCCGAGACGAACCTCAAAGACGGAAGTTAAATGATCGCGCGCGCAACGTTATTGCCCCCACAGGTAGCGATTGGCCTTTGACTTTCTCCACTTTCCTTGTGTTCGGGTCGTGCATCGCTGCGACTTTGAGCCGATCGCCAGGGCAGAGCGTGTCGCCTACTCCCACTGAGCTCGCGCCCGGCAGCGGAGGCAGGACGGGGTCGCCTAATCCCATTGTGCGTTGCCCCAGGCAGCGGCGACTTGTCTCTAAACCACAAACATTCCAAGCCGGTTGGCAGAGCGGGTTCGTTTCACATTGTGTGTTTGTCCCCGGCAGCGGAGGAGACGGACGTAGTTTGCATTCCAGAGGATAAGTGGTGTACAGTTACACGGGCATACCGAGAGAGAGTCGAGAAAGAAGCTTTGTATAACGTAGCTTTCCGCGCTTTCGTCCCATGCTCAATGGAAGCAATTTGGGACCTTGCCGAGAGAGATCCGAGAAAGAAGCTTTGAATAACGTAGCTTCTGGTGCTGTCCCATCCGCACGATCAACTTATGAGCGGCAAAACATAACACTTACCTTGCGTAGCAACATCACTAAAACCGCATGAAGCTAACAGACAAGGCAAACATAGGAATTCAGATGAATTATTGTCTGAAATTTTAGGGGCGAAGCTCCTTATGGCGTGGCTTGTGCGTCCCTCGTAGTACGCAACCACCAGTGGCGCATACCCGAAATAGGTATAACATTTGATCTCCAAGGTAGTGCCGGTGAGAGATTTCTTCTGTGCGTTGTTTAACAATAAAAAATAGTGCTCAATGTACATGCCAATGGCTGCTAATGGGGAATGAGAGACAGCAACATTCGACTTTTAGTCAACGCGCACGCTGCGATTCCAATTAGCAGCCATTGGCATGTACATTGAGCACTATCGGACAAGAAAGGGTTACTACATTATACTCGCTGGGTGTAACCTCCTTAGTTTTAAAAAGGTCTAGCGAGCGTTTGGCCGCAGGGCCATGAATACAATGAACTAGTATGTACCATGAATGAATTCGATGTGGTTAAAGGGTGGAAGCAGATACGAAGCGCAAGCCGTAAGAAATTAAAAGCTGAATCCTCCTGTCTCTCATTTTACATTAGCAGCCACTGGCATGTACATTGAGCACTATCTGACAGGAAAAGGTTGCTACGTTATACTTGCTGGGCGTAACCTCCTTGGTTTTAGAAAGGTTTAGCGAGCATTGGGCTGCAGTGCCATGAATACAGTGAACTAGTATATACCATGAACTCAAGGTGGTTAAAGGTGGAAAGTAGACCCGAAGCGCAAGTCGTAAGAAAGTGTGCGTGTGCCACCTCTCGTTTAGTCTTCAAAATGTCCACTGAATGGCGGTGCTTCTATATGGGGAATATATGATAAAAAGATGCGAGATGGTGGGACCTAAAGTGTTGAATAGATGGACGAACGGACACACAGACAGATGCATGGATGGATGCATGAACGAACGCAGGGGCGGATGCATGAACGAACGCAGGGACGGGGGCGCGAACAGACGCATGGACGGTCACCCAGACGGACGCGCGACAGACGAATGCTTCGCCCCACTCTCCATCATTCACTCCGTGGATATGCTGCCATTTTTTATACTGCATTTCTGACTCGCTACAAGCGAATTTTCAAATTGAACTGAAAGGTATTGTTGGGCCTACAAAACGAGAAAAAACGAAAAAGAAGCTCAGACCTTTTTTTGTTGTCTGCCAAGCAAACGTCATCAGTAGCAACATAATCACCACCGCCACATTGTTTGCTGCGAAGTAACTGACATAAGTGTTGACGCCACTTTTATTTTCTCGTATTGGTGCCACAAAGATTTGCAACATCGCTGCTCATTTTGTGTTATGTAGCTAGGAAGTTACACAAGCCTTGTCTAGCGTACTAACCTCCCACACAGAGAACTGCCCCTAGCTACCATAGGCCACGCTCCACACAATGGCCACGCTGAGCCCACGGCAAACTGCAGTAGTTAGCCTTGATTTTAGTGCACCATGAAGAGTCGGTGATGCAAAATGGTGCGTGAGCTACATGTACGCCCCATTTAACTCACACTGCCGATTAACGGCCTAAGTTTAACATCCAGGTACATAAAATCAGCATTGGCGGCAGGCAGGCACTTTTCTAAAAGACACCCGAGGCATAGGCAGACGACATAGGCTCCCGTCACGTTGTGGTAAGCTTACACAAGTTGCACATGAAACGAATAAATGTACTCTACTATATACCTTCGAAGCGAAACAAAAAAAATCGATCACTTGGGTTGTGCGTACGCGACTAGCCACAACTGTTCGTCGTATTTACTCGCTGAATAGTTGCACACTGTGGCGGGCGGCTGATTAAGATGCACGTGACAAGTATGAACAAGAAAACACGAGCACAGAAGTGCAGTAACTTACTCACAAATGTAATCTGCCTTTACCCTGATTTTTCAAAGTCAGCTGAAATTTTAACTCTCGGCCCGGAACCCGGATGACAAAATCAGTGTTGCCAAGTCTTGGTAAAGGAGCGTTGACGAAAGCAGACGAAATCGCTCGAAATGTGGCCAGGAAAGCATTTATTCACAACAAAGCTAAAATTTTTTATGGCTCCTTAACGGAAGTGATATTTAGCACTCGGAAAGGCCGCATTGTTGTAGTCAACCACCAAACGTCAAAATAAACTGGCGCTCAGCTTGGCGAGTGTGTATCATGACTGAGAACGTGGTTGGCACAAAAGACACCGAAACGAAATTTTTAAGTGAAGTAGCATGCCATTTATAGCTTTTAAACAGCACCAGCTGGCTGTATCACACACAAAACAAGCGTACTACTTCTTACAACTGTGCTAAGCTTTGGTTGCGTGTCATGCGGACACATGACATAGCGGTGTAATTAAGACGGTCGCCATATGCGCATCGCAATTTCCGACTCTCAGGCCGTGATTTAGCTAATGTCTGCGCCAGACGTGTGTGTGATTCTTCGCCAAACACAACCTGAGGGGTCTGATCACGATCGAAAGACACCGTTACAATGAATCAGCAAGAAAATTCAGGTGATCCTAGCAATATCGAGAAATCCAGCATCAGCTAATTCGATTGCAGCATCTATTTCATTTCATCATGCGAAAGTTTCGGACGGTAAGCAGCTGCAGTAGTCTTAAACTCGGTATGCGTGAAAAGCCATGGTTGTACGTGCGAGAATGGCGCGTAAATACTCAGCGAAAATGACGGATGTAAAGAGGCGAAGAAGATCCTTAACAAGTCACTGAATCATGTGGTTGGACCTGTAAACACATCCAGCAATGTCACAAAGGACTGAATCTCGAAGTTCTGAAGCTTGGAAACTTGGGCAAGTTGGTAGGACATAACTGAAAGCAGGAACAGCGCAACCTAGAAGTAGTTACTTCGTAACTACGGAAGCGAAAAAACAAGGACAGAAAAGAGCGCTGACTTTCAACAGGGTGTTCAAAGTCGACGCTCTTTTCTGTCCTTGTTTTTTCGCTTCCGTAGTTACAAAGTAACTACTTCTACGTTGCGCTGTTCCTGCATTCAGCTATAAATCTTGAAGTACCGCAAGGCAACCGACTCAGGTGGTACGTACACCTAGGTCATACTATACTACACCTTATGTTATTCGCCTTGGGAAGTCGTTGGATAAGTTTCCCGTGTACTGGGGTATACGTGAAAGACTCTGTAATTGTGATATATCTAATTCTGCTTACAAGTGGGCAATAATGGTCAGTTCTTCTTTCATTGCATTATATCATGAAAGGAATGAAGTGATTTGTTTGTGATGGAATATGTGAGTACATCTCTTAATGGTACATGTTACACTCCCTGAGTTACAATCGTGGCATACATAATCCACTGAATTGCAGCAGATGTCAAACATATCAGAGACATATCATAGGAGCTGTCAACATTCTCATTGATGACCTGTCACATAGCCCAATCAACAAGTTCACCTGTCCCAGACAAATACACACCTTTAAAAAGTGGCAACTGGTTGACATGACAACCAATTCTGCCATCTGCAAGAATTACAAGCTTCGTCGCTGCTATACTTTCAGTGGTGCAGAGTAGTTTGCCTGTAACAGGAGACTTATTCGCTTGAACACATGCTGTGACCCTAGAACTGACCATTTACGCCCACTTGCAAGCAAAATTAGGCAAGCAAGCATAATAATACTAGATTACGCTTACACTTACTAGATTACTATTTAACTTGTAAGCAAAATATTACTAGACTGTGTGACACGCCAAAATACACGGGAAATCTGAAGGTTTTCCCAGGCAGATAACGTAAGGTGTATGGCATAAGGTGGGTGTACGTACTACCTGTGTGGAATGTTTTGCTGCACCTGATGGTTCAATCATATTGGGCCTTTACTGGGTATGTTTGCAGACCCAACCACTTGATTAAGCGTCATTTCTGAGGGTCTTAACGCGCCCTTGGCTATACTGCTGCCTTCCAAAAGACAAACTTGTAGGCTTGTGTTGATCGCACGGTTCAGCGTTGGGTAGAATATATTTTTACTACAGACATTACTAGGTTACGCACTCTTCCTCCTACTTTTGTAGCTGATGGCTGCATCACTCATGTCATCCTTGCTCCCAACAGATAGAGAAAGCTTTATGGACTGATCATAATTCACCACGCCCTACCTCTCAATGAGCAATGGAAATCATGGAACGTATATGCATGACATTCAAGGCATACATTGGGTGCGACGTCGTGAAAGTTGTTTAGGCATGACTGTAGGTCTGCTCAGTGACCATGTTCTTTTAATCTGATTGACACAAAGCCCACCTTCTTGCCAGTGACTGCACATCTAGATTATGTTACATCATATAGAAGCTTCTACCCATAGCTGTGTGACAGCGCATAGGAAGACACACATGGTAGCAGTGAACTAGAATCCTGTACACGCATGCATAAAGAAATGATAGGGGCAAACAATCCCGCATTGGTGTCATGCTACCAACATAAAAAAAAACTTTATCTCAAGTAACCTTTACTGCTGGTTTATCAAAAGAAAACGGATGATTCACTTCCTATGCACAAGTCATCATCGGTGCACAAATGGCCTGAAACAGCAAAAATATCCCACTTGCATGACATCAATAAACATTCAACCACAGTGTCATGAATACAATTGTATGTCAACTGTTTATGAAGCCAATCTAGCTAATAAAGAATTTACCAGCATCTATATTTCAAGCAAAGTACAAATAATTTTTCAGTGTTTTATGGTTATACCTGAAATATAATTAAGGTGCGAAAAATGCCCCATTGAATTTGTCACGCGTGAGTTGTGGTGGCTACACAAATTATTTATTACGTGCTGTAATATTATCATATGATTCAGTAAAGTTACTCTTTGGATGGGTTTGCAAATGTGCTGGTTCTCGATTGCCACAAATAAATGCGAGGAAGTAATTTCAATTCTCTATTGCCTTATGATTATGCTCATGTGCTGCAAAAATAGCGTGTAACTTCATTTTTGCTATGACCTTGACCTGTGACCTTGACCCTAAACTGTTGCCATATTTGTTATGTATATTCTGCCTGATTTACCCTTTCTTGAGTTAACTCTAGCACACTAGAGTTATGCTATTCAGACTCCTGGCAGCTTTATTGCAACGAGCTCAATTGGTGACAGAATGAACTGAATTTGCTGCAGTGATGGTAAGTCACTGCAACAAATATTCCTGCAGTTGATTGAAGCAAACACACATTCAAGGCAAATTAAGTAAGAGGACAGCCAGTTATGGCATTTTTCATATCGAAAAAGTTGTTTGGAGCAAGGCACACCAATAACTTTTAAGAAAGGCTATATAAATTGAAGAACATGTTAGCCCTATCCGTATACATTAACTAACAAAAAACACGACAGCAGAGTCCGACAGGGGCTATACATGAAAGCACGTTGATCGTCATTTTTTGATCAGCTTCCAAGCCGCACTTTAGTTTATACAAGCTGGACTTTATCCACTTATTGCATGTAGAAAGATAGCAGAAGCACAGGAATATTTCTCTATAATATACAAAGTGTCATTAGAGCAAACCTATAGTTCTTATTTCTAACACAGTTCAAATTTGCAATAACTAAAAGACATCTTAAATTTTACATGCCTCTCCTACTGATATATATGTTTTTAATGCCTTTCATTCTGCGCAACTATTACACTAACATGTCAGCGTGAATATAACAAATGGCTCAGACTTGACAGGTGGTCAAACATGACCGTGCACGCTATTGCTGAATTCTTCGAGGAGCATCATCTGCATGCAGCTCCACCAGTGCCCTCTGTCTAATTTATTTTGAAAAACTCCAAGCAACGATGAAGGTTGTGAGCCTATTAGATAGAAATACGGTTTTGACTGATATGTGGGGTTTAACGTCCCAAAAACACCATAAGATTATGAGATACGCCGTTGTGGAGAGCTCCGGAAATTTAGACCACCTGGGGTTCTTTAGCGTGCACTCGAATCCGAGCACATGAGCCTACAACATTTCTGCCTCCATCGGAATCGCAGCCGTCACAGGCGGGATTCGATCCCACAACCTGCGGGTCAACAGCCGAGTACCTTAGCCACTAGACCACCACGGCGGGGCAGAGAAATTCGGTGAGACAGTTTCAATAAACCCGAAAGCAAGAGCATTTTAACGACGTAAAGTTGAGTTTTGTGTGTTTATATGCCGCTGTTTTACATCATGGCAATGGGTAGCAGGTCATCGAAACAATCTTATTTTGTTTGTAAGGTCAAGATTTGGGTTGGAAATGTTGAGTTGGAGCCAGTGTTCAAGATTATTTGCGGCGTTCACTCTAGCTTAAGTTCATGGTTGGTGGTTTACGTGTTCATTGTGTCGCATTATAGTCTGGCTTCATGTCTCATCCACTTGCAGTAAGCACTTTTGAGTGTATGTTCAAGAGTTGTACTCAAGCCATTGTCAGGAATCCACTTACAAGTATCTTCCATCAGTGCGTAAGAGGCGGATTTGAGTAATGGCTTTCTTCTCCATCAGTGCGTAATTCTTTTAACGTTTTTGTGCAAGAAAGGCATTGAAAGTAGGTTTTCATGTATTTTTCAGTGCTGTGTATGAACTTCTCGCATGACTAAAAGGCCTTTCTATTTGTTGTGGTTTTAAGTCGGTTAGGGCCACACAGCCTCCTGTTGCTTTATATTATTTCGCTTCGGAGGATTGCTCTGTGCACGCTTCTTTAGTACTTTGTGCTATTATGATCGCCAGCACTAGCAGGTGGTGATTGTGGTACTTATATTTTGTGTTCCACATATCTTTCCCTAGATTCATTTGCACACAAAGCTACAAGTCAAATATGGTCGTAACATTTGGTTGGAGTTTTCTGTTGTTCATATTGTATTTTAACCAGGGTCGGTGCCAGGATTATTCTGCACCGGGGGTGCACCCACGATAATCGTGGTCCTTCAGGGGGAGCAGAGAGGCGGGGAACTTGGCCATTGTGTTAAGACCATGTTGCCTTTTAGGAACATAGTCATGGCACATAGTAATAAAAGAACTTGTTGTTGGGCTACTTGGTACAAACTTTCTAAAATTTTATTCGAACGCAAACACACGACACGATCACTCGGTGTTTGATGCCTGCGTGTGTGCGCGTGTGAGTTATAGTGTCGTGTAATCGCGCTCGAAATAACTTTTAGAAACATAGTATTAACACAACACAGGGGTTTGGCGAAAATTTGGGGAGGGTGGGGCTCCATCATCTCTGTGCTCACCCCTGGCACCACCCCTGATTTTAGCCTGTGTCTTTTGGCTGCTTTGCTTACTCTCTCGTGCACGCATTGTTTGTCAGTTACTTACTCGCCTTATCAGTCGAAGACTGTTCATGTGATGAAGGTAAACCTCTGTTGGTTCTTTTTTTTTGTCATTTGCTGATGGCGTATCCTCCGTATTTTTTCTCAGTGTATCCTTATATTACTCTGCTGGAAGATCAGCAAAGTTGCAATTTTTAACCCTTAGCATGTTTTGATGCACAGTAAATGTAATCGACGTTCGTTTCTTCGGCATTCTGTTTTGGATGGTTGGCATGTCAGTAGTTTTCCTCTCAGCAAGTGACTGTTTTTTAAGTAGGACTTTGTCACCGCAGCCTCTTAGTACTGGATTCTGTGTTCACTCAGCCAGCCTTATTGGCACACCAGAAAGCGTAAAAAGTGTGGACTAATCACTACAGGTGTGCTCTTTTTTGGTGTTGGCTGGTGTATATTTGCAGTGGTGATGTGCTCAGTATGTATTACTAACTCGAAAGGCAAGGTCTTTTCTTTAAGTTAGCTGCAATTGAGGTCCGGAGAGTACTATTAACACTTGCTAAGATTACAGCCCCTTCAGGTGTTAATTATGATGCGCAGTCAATAAATGTGTTCAATTAAGATAGCACAATCACAAGGCACTCAATATGACCTTCCGAAACAGAAAATTATGTGTTATTTCGTGTGAGCTTCAGCAAGCTATTAAAATTTCTATGAAGTAAATACTTCATCATTCTGCTGTAGGTTATATTTAGTTGTTAAGCAAAAAGAATAAAATCGCAAGCTCCTGATGTGTGAATTTAGTTTTTTATTGCATTGAGTTTGAGTGAAGAAATGCAACACTTGACGTTAGTTTTGGAACATGACTAACTGTCCCTTTAAAGATGACAGTTCCTTCACTAGCTTGATTTGCTACGGTTGTGCGCCGCACACTGAGGTCAACTTATTACATGCTGACTAGGGAGAAGGTTCAGTTCATCTAACGAACTGAGTATTTCACTCTATTCAAGCTACCAGTTGGCACAGCTACCATAAACAAAGTGCGTACACCAGTGTAGCCACTGCTGCTACAGGGTTATATTTGTTTTTCTCAGAAAAATGTCCACGTTTGAAAAAATGAGGTAGTATAAACCTTCACAAAATGCTTGAACAAGGGCCATAGACTTTTAACCTGTGATACAGGCGGAACTTTGTGTGGTGCAGAGATAGAGGGATGATAACCTTGGTCTTCAGTACAGGCAAGTCGAGTATGTGTTGTTTGGTGCTCAATATCCCATTGCTTTACTTTCAGGGGTTGGCCATTTGCCCAGTGTGCCATTATTCGGCTACAATACTGCATTAGCAATGAAGCACTCATCTTGCACTTTTTTGCGTTCAGTGGCCCATCAAATAAGCTGCCTCTCAGGTGGACGTGACCATTTTAGCTATTACTAATACAGATAGGATTATTATCTTGATTTTCATGTCAAACTAAAAATGGAAAGGGTCATTTCAGTTTGAAAAGTCTCGAGGAAACATGTTCATATACCACATGAATGTGAAAACGAATGAGAACTTCAAGTGTGTAGAGCAGAATAAGTTACAAAGATATAAAATACGGGAAGAGTGATATGCACCAGCCACTTTGGCCAGCTGAGCCATTCACTTACGCTTGCTGTTCTGTTCGACTCTCCCACTCATCATAGGACGTCCTGAAGACATATACACCAAAACATTGCATGCAGAGTATGTGATACTTACGACTAATGAACTATTTATTTTCCGATCACAACAATCCTGTTCACTCCTCTGCACTGAGTCCGAAGAATGGATACTAAAAAAATATGACTCAGGTAGATAGAGAAACACTGTATGAGAAAAAAAGATCTCGCATGTAAAATAAAGTAATAACAGCACAGGAAACAGTATTCAGTACTACAAACGGTCACTCATTTCTAGCTTAAGATAGAGTCATAGATAGTGCCTCTCAGTTTTGAGGACCAGTCCTGACACCTGTGGTCAATTGATCCTCCTCATGTTGTTTAGATTACTGTGATTTCTGACACGATTTCCAGTTTGTATAGTGTAGGTTCACTGACTTTTTGAAAGGCAGCCAGTTGGTCTTAGCCGCCCCACTAAACTAAAAATTAATAGAGGGCAGCGGCGTGAAATAAAACTCTATTTTATAGGAACCAGCTTGCCAGACCTGTGCAAAGCACATCCTTTTTTCCACAGAGTTAAAAAAGCAGGAGGGAAGGTGGTGAGGGGATTCTGTGGTTTTGTATTTGATAAAACAAGACGACGCCCTAAGCGTGCGTGGTTTTTTGTTTTAAAACGATTTAGCCTACGTGTTATGTGTTCTATGCGTCCGCACTTATGAACTTACGAAAACGTTTTTTTTTTCAGCGTCGCATTGTGGGCCCAAGTATGTCTACGTACTGTGTAAGCTAGCTGATGTTTTAGCTACGGTAGGGCAATGTATATATATCAAAATAATCATCAAAAAACATTCCACAAAAAAATTCTACCTCACGGCGACCCAAAGAGACAAGGTGCCCAACACCCACGCACTTCCCCACACTTCACCAACGTTTCGCTGCAATGTTGCTGGTAATTCTCGCGGTCTTTGCGATACGTGATGCGAGCGTCGGTGCGTGTGTCAGATTACAGCAAATGTGTGTGTGGCACGAATCACCGTAGCATGATTGATAACACCCAGTTCCCACACGTCAAGCACCTGTGTGCCGGTAACTTGCACAGCACTGTGAACACGAAAAAGAACCCAATCGGTGGCAGCGATAGCATAGCAGGACACGCGATATGATACGATTTGCATCCGATATCTGCAAAGTCCAAAGCGCTTGGCGTGGCATCGCCGGCGGGATGCGACGAAACAAACGCCGGCGCGTGCGTGCGTCGGGTCACGTCAAAGTGGGTCGCGTACGCCAGTGGTATCCGCGGTTAATTCATAGCACAGATCTGCTCAATTTTCATGTGGCAAAGCACCGCATCAGAGGTCTGACAGGGGACAATCTCGATTAATGTTTATCAGTAAAATAGTCTATCTTGCGCAACTTCAATCAACAATCATGCATATCATCTAGTTTGCACAATTTAATGATAAAAAATATGCTTTTCATGCGCCTGGCATATTACTCTCTTGAACATGAAAAATCGACGCGTGTGTGGGAGCAGAATAGCGCCAAAAGCAGCTGACATATAAATTAGCTCGTACCAGTCCAATGTTATGACAACGAAGTTGACTCTGTAGCTGACGCCAGCAATAGCGTTTCAACGACGGGCCAATAATTCCAGCCTGATTGCATGGCTCCGCCCACATTGGTTGCTGCTTGTACATCTCGGTCCAATGTGGCTGTTCTAATACGCTGGCACGGCAATTATTGGCGAAAATTACTGAATGCTGGTCGAACATCACCGTACTATGAGACTGCCACAGCCATTACTGGCTAAACATTGTCAATGCTGGCCCAACATCACCGGTATATTCAGCCGGCACAGCCATTATTGGCGGTAGGTTGTCCACCTGGGCAATTCTTGGGCCATGAACTGCCAATTTATCTCCTACATTGGGCCAACGTTCTGTGCGTCCTGGGTCATTATTTTTTATTGTTTTAGCTTGAACATCTGTTAAAATGCAGTGCCTAAATTTTATTTTGTGCTGTTTATTTATATTCACGAATGCAGGTGTCTGAAAAAGCCCAGCGTGTCGACAAAACGTGGATGTTGAACTTCGTTGGCCTCAATGGAGGTTAGGAAAGGCACTTGACAAATGTGTTTATAGCCTTGCAGCCCGATCGCTGCTGCTCCTGAGAGCAGGGCTCTGCGGCAGCCTGTGATGGTTGGCTTCCTACCCAGTCGCTGCTTTTAGGGCCCCGGGGCAGCACACCACTATTGCCTCATCTCCTGCTGCACCCTCTAACTTATCACCCCACCCCACCTGCCCTGGCCAGCCCTATGCCCATACAGCCCTGCTAGGCTTACCTCCTAGTTTGGGCTGTATTAGTAAACAGCAGTAACATGAAAAACTCAACTGAAAATTATGTGGTTTGACTTCCTTTATTTAAAAATAAAGTTATAAATATTTTTCTTCTAGTCTTATTTATTGATTGCTTGCGGGCGGTATATTTGCATCAAGCAGTCATTTTCGTTACTATTGTTAGCTAATACATGGCGGAACAGCATAGAAGTGTGGCAGTTTGGGCTAGTTTGTATGACATGACGATAGTTATAGTGCAAGAATTGAACGATGGCAAATAGACAAGAAGGACACGCGCACTATTTTTTGCCTAGGTTGAAATTTCTCGCAAGTCTGAGAAGGATAGTGTGGAAAAAACCAGACATTACCTACAATTGTGCAGTCTTGTTTCTTGTAGGCGGGAAGGGTATTAGGCAACAAGAAAAAAAGTCACAAATCAACGATTTATTAGAATTGTATAGCGTTTTTACACCAGGTCATCCAGTGGTCAGTCGCCTTGAAGTATAATACACCGTAAAGATCGTACGGGGCTGCTACAAGGTGCATGGCGAAGTCCCAGAGGCGTACTGTAACGTCTACTGGCTAAGGATTACCAGCCGCAAAAAGCCTACAATAATAACGGCGAAATATTGACAAGCCAGTGGTAGCCATTCTCCGTCGTCAAGCGAATGTCACTGTAATAATGGAATTTCATTGGCAACAATGTGGCACGAGAATGGCCCTGTGCTGGATGTGCGCCTCTTCTATTTTTTCAGTGCACGGGCGAATGTGCGAATTTCAATGGGGCGGCCATCGGTGCTAGTTCGGCGTTTCACTGCCAGGTGCCTCAACTGGAGTAGAGAGGCCACCGCATCGTTTCTCGCACGAACGAATGCCACAGCTGCATTCAAAGCTGTTTACAGCTCCTTTTTTGGCTGAATTCACATTGTTTAAGTTGTGATGAAAACTTCGAAACGAGAATCCTGAAATACATGTTGTTCCGGACACCCAGCTCATTTCAAAGGCATGTGACATTCGCAACTACTTGATCGAGGCACTCGTGCGTCGTCTGCTAGGCTGAAACCAGATAGCGCATGCCAGTGACCGTGGAACATTGTTTTGTCGCCATGGTGTTCACTTGACTGAGAGTTGCTTTTTTGACTAACTAAAAGTCGACTTTTGAGAGAAGCCTTTGCCAGATGCTAATATCAAAAGCTTGGGTGGCTAATGTTCTCCTATGCTTGCTACTCTCTAGTGGCGTAGCACATTGCGCACAAGCCGGGAGTTCATGCACTAAATAGCACAAAACGCCACTAGGCTGCTCCCAGGAATATAGATCATCATCCGTTCCCTTCGTAAAGCATTAAATGTGTTGCCATCCAAAAAAAACAAGTGTCAGAAAATGAGGAACAAGGAACAAAATGAGGCAAGTAAGTTCTCTACTTGAGAGCCTAAACAATGAAGTCATCGTAAATAAACAAGAACAGCTTCAAATTCGACGTGCCTTCAGTGATAATTGCTTATGTTTTGAATAGGCACTGTTAAAGACCGAAGTCTCCTGCCGACTCTCAACTTGAGCCAAGGTGAAAGGCATGAAAATTGTGGCCTGTGGTGAGTTGCTTGAGCTCGTCTGTGTATTCGTGGACGGATTGCTGTAGCGTGTTTATCCGGCTGTTCAGCTTTGTTTCTCTCTCCTTCCCTCTGGCTTTTTAATTCGATAACGAGCAGAGTAGAGGTCGAATGGCTGTGTAGTGTCTATGGGCTCCCATTCTGCTTCGGGGCGTAATGCAAGCGTTGCACACGGCAGTGATCGCGCGGCAGCGTTGTTACTGATGCTACTTTATTGACTGTCCGAATGCAGCACACTTTCATGTTGTAATACTCATTGTCATGTTGCCAAACGTGACGGGTAGTCTTCAGCCACCACTACTATATGTATCCCTAAAATACTCAGGTTGTAAATGACGGCTACATATTGGAATGTAGATTAAATACGTAATATTCATGTAAGATCCATTAGGCGACCAATTCTTCAGCCTGATTACGGCTACCACGCTCCGTGGAACACCTGCGGATGCTGCGATTTCATGGAGCTACAGCCGTACAGTGCTTTAAGGACATTGCTCTCAATGCCTCATCAAAAGCTAAAATTGATCACTGGTGGCGTCCGGCGTCTCCTAGCGTCGTCGGCGTGAACACGAGTGATGCAATAATTCATCGTTACGTGAAAACGTCATCAGAAGACGTCACACATCATGAATTTTTTTGACATATCGGAAGGTCACATAACTTGACAGCGTCATATAACATCTTCGCTTGGTTGAAATGGGCCGATCATGAGAGCAGTGAATACCCAGATGAGGGGCAAAAAGCTAGCTTTGTATACAATCCTTCAGGAAGTAAGAAAATTGTGTTGGGCGCAGAGATATACTGAAGGGATGTAGAAAACATTTATTGCATTTATTCAGAAGAAAACGAGGGTAGTTTTGACCTTTCAGTCGTCTCGGGTAAATCCATAAAGGGTCCGGCGAGTTTATTTTGTATCTATTATATGAAATGAAAAATGACAATCTGGTTTTTTCCGTCAGATATGCCGAGTGACACACAGCAGTATTATATTCTCAGGTATGCAAATAATAAGGTTGCAATACCTTGAAAGAGAAAATGAAACGCGAATGCGATAAAACTCCAACGCACATATTGAACTGGTAGCACAGCAAGACAGAGTCCGGACAAAACAGCGCGCCACAATGTCCGTATTGCTTTTAATCCTCCCTGCTTCTGTGAAAGCCGTCAAGAAGCACCACTGCCAATAATTCACATGAAAACATAAATTCACAAGGTTCATATTACGTGCAGCCTTTCAGCGCCACCGTCCTGAAGTGTACTAGGGCTGCGCCACCATGCGGCAGCGGTGAGCGCATATTCAGCTTTCCTGAACATCAGCGGCTTAGTTCGCGTGAATTGCACCACGTGGCGTTTTTACCATAAAAAATTCAAAAGTCCCGCTATGACGTATGCAGTCACGTAGCAAGAAATAAAATATAATAGAGAAAATGGTGCCACACCTTGTGACTGTCGCTTGTTATCAGTGCACAGATAAGAGTGTTGAGTATTGGCGTTATCTCGACGGCGATGGCTGGCTAAGAATTGACCATGTTTCTAGACATACTGTGCCAGATAGCTCGCAGCATTCCACACGAAATGTCTGGCCGTCATAGACGCACCCTTGGTGCTCCGCCGTGGTGGCCTAGTGGCTAAGGTACTCGGCTGCTGACCCGCAGGTGGCGGATTCGCATCCCGGCTGTGGCGGCTGCGTTTCCGATGGAGGCGTAAATGTTGTATGCCCGTGTGCTCAGATTCGGGGGCACGTTAATGAACCCCAGGTGGTCAAAACTGCCGAAGCCCTCCACTACGGCATCTCTCATAATCATATTGTAGCGATGCTGAGGCAGACAGGCTAAAAAAACAAGCAACTTTAATAGGGTGAACTTGTGCCCACAAGTCTAATGACTATGGTCGTCGAGTCCGAGTAGCCGAGAGGCGCAGATACAACTAACTTCCTTTTCCTCGTTGTTGGAGCGCACGAAAGCGTGGCGCATGCCAGCCGGGTCTTGCTGGTGCTCTTGCCATGATGATTGCGGCGGCTACTTGAACGTGGCCAACCTGTCGCGGCATTATCCCCCTCCTCAGACGCATCGTCCTGATGCTTGAGCGAGTGAAATGATACATGCGCCCTCTCACTCGATTTCCGACGATCTGTCATAATAGGGCTTCATGCGGACTACGTGTACCACTTCCGTGGTATTGCGGCGTCTTGAGCTCACGTGTCCCGCGGATCTGACTTCATAAGTGACGTCGCTCATACGCTTGAGCACTTCATAAGGGCCGAAGTATTGACAAAAAAGCTTTTCAGAGAGTCCGCGGCGGCGCACTGGGATCCAAATGCACACTTTGTGACCGGGATGATAAAGTGCGTCACTGCGTCGCTTGTTGTACCGACTAGAGTCGACGCGCTGTTGACGGCGTATTCGGTATCTTGCTATATGGCCATTTGCCGTGCTTCTTCGGCTCTTAGCAAGAATTCATCTAAGTCAGGTAGATAGCTGTTTTCGTCCTGTAGTAGTAACATGGCATCCAGTGGGGTGGTCACTCTTCGGCCGAATACTAGTTCGAAAGGAGCAACGTGGGTTGTTTCTTGAACGGCTGTATTATATGCGAATGTTACGTTGGGTAATATTTCATCCCACTGTTTATGTTCAACATCGACATACATTGATAGCATGTCGGTCAGAGTTCTGTTGAGGCGTTCGGTTAAGCCATTTGACTGAGGGTGATACGCCATTGTTCTTCTGTGATCGGTATTTGTCATGCGCATCAGACATTGCATAAGGTCTGCAGTAAATGCGGTGCCCCGATCCGTAATAACGACGATGGGCGCACCATGTCTGAGCACTATGTTGTTCACAAAGAACTTGGCGACTACGGCAGTTGTCGCACTGTAGAGAGAGTCAGTCTCAGCATAAAGGGTCAGATAGTCTGTAGCTACGAAAATCGATTTCTCGCCTGCACATGATGTCGGGAAAGGTTCTAAGAAGTCCATGCCGACTTGTTGGAATGGGGCATCCGGAGGGTCTATTGGATTGAGAAGGCCGGCTGGTTTTACAGCTGAAGATTTGTGCCGTTGACATTGACGACAAGTTTCCACGTAGCGCTGCACTGATGCGAGCAACTTACGCCAATAGTACTTCAGGCGAATCCTGGCGAATGTTCGGCTCACACCCATGTGGCCGGATGTTGGCTCGTCGTGGCATGCATGCTGAATTTCCCGTCGCATAGCTATGGGCACGACTAGTAAAAACGTTTCGCCATTAGGTTCAAAGTTCCTCCTGTAAAGGACACTTCCTCGAAGGCAGAACGTGGAGAGCCCTCTGGAGAATATGCGAGGAACTTGAACGTCGAGACCCTGCAGGTGTTGTATAAGCGCCAGCAAATCCGGGTCATCTCGTTGTTGTTCAGCGATTTCGAATACGTCGACACGCCTAGAAACGGGAAGTCTTCCTCTTCAGGTACACATGGATCGACGGGAGAGCGTGACAGGCAGTCGGCATCACTGTGTTTCCTTCCAGATTTGTATACGACCGTAATTTCTTACTTCTGCAGCCTAAGGCTCCATCTGGCTAGTCGACCTGACGGATCCTTGAGATTTGCTAGCCAGCATAGAGCGTGGTGGTCACTGACAGCTCTGAACGGTCTACCATAAAGGTAGGGTCGAAACTTATTTAATGCCCAGATGACTGCGAGGCACTTTTTTAGGTAGCAGAGTAGTTTGCCTCAGCTTTTGAGAGTTTGCGGCTGACATAGGCTAACACTTTCTCATGACCATTTGCCACTGGACCAGGATGGCGCCGAGGCCGACATTGCTGGCATCGGTATGGACTTCAGTGTCGGCTGTCTCATCTAAATGGGCAAGTATTGGTGAACCCTGAAGCCATTTTCTTAATTCGTCAAATCTTTCTGTTGTTCGCTTTCCCATGTGAAGGGCACGTCTTCTTTCGTTAGTTTTGTAAGAGGTTAAGCAATGTTTGAGAAGTGTTCCACAAATCGCCTATAGTAGGCACATAAACCCAAAAATCTACGCACTGACTTTTTTTCTTTGGGTGTAGGGAACCTCTGAACAGCAACTGTGTTTTCTGGATCAGGACGAACACCGTCAGAACTAATGACATGTCCAAGGAATCTCAGCTCTTCGAAGCAAAAGTGGCATTTTTCGGGTTTGATTGTCAAGTTTGCTGACCGGATGGCTTGTAATACAGTGCGCAGTCGCTCTAGATGTTTGTCGAACGTTGCAGAGAATACCACCACGTCATCCAAATACACTAGGCATGACTGCCATTTCAATCCCGCGAGGACAGTGTCCATCATTCGCTGGAAGGTCGCTGGCGCGTAACAGAGGCCGAATGGAAGCGCTTTGAATTCCTAAAGGCCATCTGGTGTTACGAATGCCGTTTTTTCACGGTCCCGCTCGTCTACCTCTAATTTTCAATATCCGCTTTTCAGATCCAAGGAGGAGAAAAACATTTGCAGATCGCAGCCGATCTAGTGTATCGTCAATACGTGGCAAGGGGTAGACATCTCGTTTAGTTACACTGTTGAAATTTTGGTAGCCGACACAGAATCTAAGCGTCTTATCTTTCTTCTTAACGAGCACCACGGGGGACGCTTATAGACAATTCGAAGGTTGGATGACATCATCCGAAAGCATTTCCTCCACTTGCTTCTTAATGATTTCCCGTTCTTTCTGTGACACTCGATATGGAGGCTGGCATAAAGGCCTCGTGTCGTCTTGCGTTTTAATTCTGTGTTTCGTAATTGACGTGCGTTGTACCTTCGAGGCAATTGAAAAGCAATCAGAGAATTCTTTTACTAAGGCGTAAATCTGTTTCTTTTGGCTGTCCGGAAGGCTCTGGTTGACGGTCACGGATGTGTTGATGTTGCAAGCCACTGGTCGAGTGGTTGACGTGGTTAAGCTGCATAGTTCTGTCGCCATACAGAAGTCGTGTAATTAGGCAATAGCCGTGCCTTGAGTGATGTGTTAAAGTTCATTGGAGAAATTCGTAAGTAGGACATCTGCACGGCCATTCGTCAAGTGAAAAAAACCCCGAGCTACGCAGACACCTTTTTTTAAAAACAGCCCTACATTTGTATCCGCTATGCCTTCGTGGTTGTAAAATGCGTCATTCTCTACGAGCACCATTATACTGCAGCGTGGCGGCACAGTTACGTCATCATGAACAACGCGTAGAGCAGTTAAGCGTCGCTCCTCAGATTCCTCTACAGGTATAGCTCGTTCAGTCGAAAACGACACGCTGGACCTACGCAGGTTAATTACGGCGCCATTAGCTCGCAAAAAATCCATTCCTATAATGAGGTCTTTTGAACATTTTGGTAGCACAATGAAATCGGCAACGTAAATAAAGCCCCGTATTTCAAGTCTTGCGGTGCATCTGCCAAGGGGCGTAATAATGTGACCACCTGCCGTGCGTATCTGCGATCCACTCCACTGTGTCACAACTTTGTTTAGCTTCTTCACCATCTTGTGACTTATCACTGAATAATCAGCACCGGTGTCGACTGAGGTATTCAGCTCCCATCCTTCTATTCTCAACCGCAAATCTGAAGTAACGCTTACGTGGTTGCACCTATTCACCGGAAATACACCGTCGTCGCCCTCAAGCCATATTGGAGGATCTTCGTAATTGATGTTATCAGTGGCCTCACCTCCACAGGTCAGTTGCTTCAGTTTTCCGGGAGTGGACTTGGAGAGCGATGACCAGGCTGCCTTGAGGGTGCACGTGGGCTGGATGACCGCTAGCGCATAGGCGATGGTGACTGTGACCGACGTTGGCGTAGAGGTGGCGAGTTCTAGCGCGTGGACAAGTACTCCTCAATCTCCGCTGGTCGTTCGCCGTTTCGGGGGCACGGTGCATACGACGGGAAGCCTCTTAATCCACCCTGTAGTTAAGGGCAGAATCTGTACAAATGACCAGCTTCATCACAATGGAAACAAAGAGGCCTGCGCTCGTGATCACGCCAGACGTCACTTTTCCTGGGCCTAGGCTCCATATAGCGATGCGTGCTACGTGCTCCTGGGGGCAGATAGGTAGCCGTTGGTTCCCGTGGACGAGGTGCGCTGCGTGCTGTAGATGGGAGAGGAGTCGCCGCCATCGCAACTGCTGCATTGTTGTGTACTGTGGGTTGTCGGAGAACTTCCGAGTACGTTCGGATAGGTCGAACTGGCTGCAGCTCACGCTCTGATTCTCGTATGACCTGCCTCAGGCTGTCACGAACAACGTCTGTAGCAGATAGTGCAGTAGGAGTCTGGGGCATTTGCAGTCTGCTCAGTTCTTCCCTAACAACTGATCTAATGAGCTCTCGCAGGGCTTTAACGTCGTTTCGCACACCTCCAGAGAATACCTGTGCAGATGCGCAGTTAAGATTTCGGTTGTACTGCCGAGCGCGCTGTTCTAGTGTTTTTTCGATGGCCGTCGCTTCCGAATAAAACTCGGCAACAGTGCTTGGAGGGTTGCAGACGAGAACGGCGAACCGCTCTTGCTTCACTCCGCGCATTAGATGGCGCACCTTCTTGTCTTCAGCATGTTGTAATCCGCACGCTTTAACAGACAGACCATGTCCTCAATGTACATGGCAGCACTCTCGTTTGTGAGCTGGTTTCTGGATTGAATAGCAGCTTCCGCTTTTTCTTTTCGGTCTATGTTCGCGAACGTAGCCACGGCTTGTCGTCGAAATACCTCCCAGGTAGACAACGAGCTTTCATGGTTCTCAAACCATGTCTTTGCGAAGTCTTCCAGGGCGAAGTATACGCGACGGAGCTTCTCTCTTTCGTCCCATCTATTCAAGCTCGCCACTCTCTCGAACAGGTCCAACCAATCTTCCACGTCTTCGTACGAGTCGCGGCGGAATACTGATGGCTGGTGCGGTTGGCTGATGAACACTTGTGCCGGTGTTACATGCTAGAAAGATAGCTCAATTCTGAATCACTCAGCCGAACTGACGGCACGCTGACACTTTTTTCTTTGGATACGGAAGGCTTCAATCACTTCTCTTGCTAGCCGATTTCTATGACGTGACAGTCATCGTGTCGTTGAATAAGGGTACGCAGGCGCAATCACGACAATGAGCGACGAGGAAGTACGGTTTTGACTCTGATATTGAGCGCTCGTGTTCTCGCAGGCGAATGTTGATGCATCTTCCACTTTGGCCAATGCAAGTGCCTACAAAGAGTGGCGCCGGATCACGGACAGCACGACAGATTTCCTTTAGAACAAGGTACGACCAAGCCTTCCTCCAAAAGGAAAGAAAGTGCCTACCGAAGAGGGAAAGGTACTCATCCTGGGAGATGCGACTGTTGCAGAGGAATGGGAAAGACTATTGGTAAAAGGACTGAAATTCGCTAGAGCATGTTCCCTTTCGCCGGTGAATAATATTGTGCATTCAAGAGAAATTTGCTGAAAAGTGGCCGACGAGTATCAGGCTCGATCTGTGACTGAATGTGTGGACATTGTTGCGAAGAAATGCGAACCACAACCTAAGTCGGAACACAAGAGATCTGTCACTTTTTTGACTACAGATCTAATAGACAGCTTAGGCTTATGCCTGCCGATAAAGAGGTTTTTTTTTGCCCTGGTTCCAGAGGCAATGTATAAAAATTAAGCAATTAAGCAACGCTTAGAAATTAAGCAACGTGGAATAGGTAGGCTTGCTTTAGGAGCTCACGGGAATACACCAAATCAGGGAGTACAAGGTGATATGGGATGGACATCATTTGAGGGCAGGGAAGCTAGCAGCAAGATAAAATTTGAGAAGCGATTGAGAGAAATGGGGGAAGAGCGTTGGGTAGGAAGGTTTTCAGCTACTTGCACATGAAGAATGTCAATACAAATGGAGGAAGCGAACCAGGAAGTTGACTGGTGAATACTTAGAAAACAGCAGATGGCCAAACCAAAAAGAACTATCGGTTAGGAAGAAAGCGAAGGAAACGGAGACTGACATGTGGGGATTGGGCATGATTAAGAAGTGCGCACTAGAGATCTATCGAACTTTTAAGCAGGAAATTGCCAAGAAAAGGATCTACCATAATACTCGGTGTAGTTCTCTACTGTTTAAGGCCAGGACGGGAGTACTGCGAACCAAGACATATCGGGCAAAATACGAAGGGGTAGACACAGTATGCAGTGCGTTTGGAGAGGAAGAAGAAACTGCCGAACACTTGATAATGTTCTGTAAAGGGCTTCACCCTATAGTTCAGGATGATGGCGCAGAGTTTTTCAAAGCACTGGGGTTTAGGGACCGGGAGGGCAAAATAAACTTTAAGCGGGTACACTTAACTAAAAGGAGGTTATCTGATTGGTGGCTAAGGTCAAGGCACAAGTGAAAATTATACTCTTCACTGCAAAGTACGAATTCTCAAACTCACTTTTTAAGGAAAAAAATAAATATAGTTTTTGGTTCATTAGGTATTACGGCTAGGTGGCGCTAGCCACCGCCCGATCTAAAGGGTACAGCCATACCCAAACATCCATCCATCCATCTGCAGACGACGCCGAGGGTGCTGCGCCATAGACATGCTTGAAGAAATGCACATTGGACGTCGTTCACGCGGGGACTGGAATAAAGGAACGTAATATGTATTCTTAATCGGGCTTAACACAGGGAGTATTGTTCTCTGTAGCATGCTATGATCGACACAGAGCAAAGTAGCGGTAGACGACTTCGTGTGGCGCAGCTTTTTCGCAAACTTCACCTTCATGACACATTTATTAGGCTGACTGACTACGTGATCTGCCGCGCTTTTCATTCTTTGTTTTTGTGATCGTTTCTTCCACGGCCACTTGAATTAGTGCAGGTCAATTTAGGCGGCTTTTTCTGCAAGGAATGCGTTTTTTGTTGTCATCCCTGCATATATAGCTCTGGTACGCAGTCCAGCTCTGTCGTGACAGAATCACATTGCTGAAAAACTAAAACGTAGCGTTGGTTATGCTAAAGACGTTTTTCCCTGCACGATAATCGGCGAACTTTTGTTGTGGGCACGACATTTGAAATTTCTAAGTGCCCTCGGTACGACAGTGTTGCGAACTTCCCTTTCTCATCTAAGCGCAGGCCGCATGTAGGCGACTATGGACGTGAAAATAAATTGTGATGCTAGTCATTTGCGAAATATAAGGCACCAGGGATCTGTCACACCATCACCAAAATACTTTCTTTTGCTTGATGAATCTTGTCATTTTAAAGCGCGACATCGTTAAAGAGCATGTTTCGCAGAAGTTATAACGTCGGCGTGTGTGTGTGAGCGGAAAAGCTGCGTTGGCCACATGCGAAATTTGAGGTAGGTGCAATGAAGATGGTGTTAGCACTTCAGCCTTTCTTATGGGGGGGGGGGGTAGTGATTCTTGAATGAGTGAAAATAAAATAAAAGTGAGTCCCGTAACTGTCTGCATCATAGAGCGAAATTTCAACAGTAGCTCTAAAGGGATGGGGGTAAGGAGGTAGTAAAAGGATAGGTAGGATAAAAAGGGAAGAGGATAGAGATGGAGCAGGGACAGAGAAACCCTCATGCAGAAATGGGCACCACTCAGAGAGAGCTCTTGTCGGTGGCAGCATAAGTTGAGGTTAGCGCGCACAATAAATTGGTTATTCTGCAACCGCAATGTCCTGTTCATACGCAAGCATAATGCTTGACACTCAGTGAACACGAAACCGGAAAGTGACATGCTTTTCCAATATCCCTACGTAACGGCAGCGCAGAAACTAAAAACAAAGAAACAGAAAAAAACAACCTTCTTTTGATACATCAAGGGTGCGTTGATTGATTGATATAAGGGGTATAATGTCCCAAAAATACCCTATTGCCGCGACAGGTTGGCCACGTTAAAGTAGCCGCCGCAATCATCATGGCAAGAGCACCAGCAAGACCCGGCTGGCATGCGTCACGCGTTCGTGCGCTCCAACAACGAGGAAGAGGAAGTTAGTTGAATCTGTGCCTCTCGGCTACTCGGACTCGACGACCATAGTCATTAGACTTGTGGGCACAAGTTCACCCTAATAAAGTTGCTTGTTTTTTAGCCTGTCTGCCTCAGCCTCGCTACATTTCTGGTGGAGTTGCTGGGTTATGAATCGAAGCCCCGCGAGCTCAAGACAGCGTAGCCCCGACGACCAGCGTATCAACCCCGTGGAAGTGACTCCTGTACACCAGAGGGCAAGTCGCCGTCTTCGAGGTGACTCACCTGAGTTCGGTCCTCTTCACTTCAAACCAAGGGGAATTCAAACTATGGATGCCACCACTATGACTACAACCTATGCAGTACAACCGAAATCTTAACTGCGCATCTGCACAGGTATTCTCTGGAGGTGTGCGAAACGACGTTAAAGCCCTGCGAGAGCTCATTAGATCAGTTGTTAGGGAAGAACTGAGCAGACTGCAAATGCCCCAGACTCCTACTGCACTATCTGTTACAGACGTTGTTCGTGACAGCCTGAGGCAGGTCATACGAGAATCAGAGCGTGAGCTGCAGCCAGTTCGACCTATCCGAACGTACTCGGGAGTTCTCCGACAACCCACAGTACACAACAATGCAGCAGTTGCGATGGCGGCGACTCCTCTCCCATCTACAGCACGCAGCGCACCTCGTCCACGGGAACCAACGGCTACATATCTGCCCCCAGAAGCACGTAGCACGCATCGCTATATGGAGCCTAGGCCCAGGAAAAGTGACGTCTGGCGTGATCACGAGAGCAGGCCTCTTTGTTTCCATTGTGATGAAGCTGGTCATTTGTACAGATTCTGCCCTTAGCTACAGGGTGGATTAAGAGGCTTCCCGTCGTATGCACCGTGCCCCCGAAACGGCGAACGACCAGCGGAGATTGAGGAGTACTTGTCCACGCGCTAGAACTCGCCACCTCTACGCCAACGTCGGTCACAGTCACCATCGCCTATGCGCTACCGGTCATCCAGCCCACGTGCACCCTCAAGGCAGCCTGGTCATCGCTCTCCAAGTCCACTCCCGGAAAACTGAAGCAACTGACCTGTGGAGGTGAGGCCACTGATAACATCAATTACGAAGATCCTCCAATATGGCTTGAGGGCGACGACGGTGTATTTCCGGTGAATGGGTGCAACCACGAAAGCGTTACTTCAGATTTGCGGTTGAGAATAGAAGGATGGGAGCTGAATACCTCAGTCGACACCGGTGCTGATTATTCAGTGTTAAGTCACAAGATGGTGAAGAAGCTAAACAAAGTTGTGACACAGTGGAGTGGATCGCAGATACGCACGGCAGGTGGTCACATTATTACGCCCTTTGGCAGATGCACCGCAAGACTTGAAATACGGGGCTTTATTTACGTTGCCGATTTCATTGTGCTACCAAAATGTTCAAAAGACCTCATTATAGGAATGGATTTTTTGCGAGCTAATGGCGCCGTAATTAACCTGCGTAGGTCCAGCGTGTCGTTTTCGACTGAACGAGCTATACCTGTAGAGGAATTTGAGGAGCGACGCCTAACTGCTCTACGCGTTGTTCATGATGACGTAACTGTGCCGCCACGCTGCAGTATAATGGTGCTCGTAGAGAATGACGCATTTTACAACCGCGAAGGCATAGCGGATACAAATGTAGGGCTGTTTTTAAAAAAAGGTGTCTGCGTAGCTCGGGGTTTTTTTCACTTGACGAATGGCCGTGCAGATGTCCTACTTACGAATTTCTCCAATGAACTTTAACACATCACTCAAGGCACGGCTATTGCCTAATTACACGACTTCTGTATGGCGACAGAACTATGCAGCTTAACCACGTCAACCACTCGACCAGTGGCTTGCAACATCAACACATCCGTGACCGTCAACCAGAGCCTTCCGGACAGTCAAAAGAAACAGATTTACGCCTTAGTAAAAGAATTCTCTGATTGCTTTTCAATTGCCTCGAAGGTACAACGCACGTCAATTACGAAACACAGAATTAAAACGCAAGACGACACGAGGCCTTTATGCCAGCCTCCATATCGAGTGTCACAGAAAGAACGGGAAATCATTAAGAAGCAAGTGGAGGAAATGCTTTCGGATGATGTCATCCAACTTTCGAATAGTCCATAAGCGTCCCCCGTGGTGCTCGTTAAGAAGAAAGATAAGACGCTTAGAATCTGTGTCGGCTACCAAAATTTCAACAGTGTAACTAAACGAGATGTCTACCCCTTGCCACGTATTGACGATACACTAGATCGGCTGCGATCTGCAAATGTTTTTCTCCTCCTTGGATCTGAAAAGCGGATATTGGAAATTGGAGGTAGACGAGCGGGACCGTGAAAAAACGGCATTCGTAACACCAGATGGCCTTTAGGAATTCAAAGCGCTTCCATTCGGCCTCTGTTACGCGCCAGTGACGTTCCAGCGAATGATGGACACTGTCCTCGCGGGATTGAATTTGCAGTCATGCCTAGTGTATTTGGATGACGTGGTGGTATTCTCTGCAACGTTCGACAAACATCTAGAGCGACTGCGCACTGTATTACAAGCCATCCGGTCAGCAAACTTGACAATCAAACCCGAAAAATGCCACTTTTGCTTCGAAGAGCGGAGATTTCTTGGACATGTCATTAGTTCTGACGGTGTTCGTCCTGATCCAGAAAACACAGTTGCTGTTCAGAGGTTCCTTACACCCAAAGACAAAAAGTCAGTGCGTCGATTTTTGGGTTTATGTGCCTACTATAGGCGATTTAAGGAAAACTTCTCAAACATTGTGGAACCTCTTACAAAACTAACGAAAGAAGACGCGCCCTTCACATGGGAAAGCGAACAACAGAAAGATTTGACGAATTAAGAAAACGGCTACAGGGTTCACCAATACTTGCCCATTTTGATGAGACAGCCGACACTGAAGTCCATACCGATGCCAGCAATGTCGGCCTCGGCGCCATCCTGGTCCAGTGGCAAATGGTCAAGAGAAAGTGTTAGCCTATGTCAGCCGCAAACTCTCAAAAGCTGAGGCAAACTACTCTGCTACTTAAAAAAGTGCCTCGCAGTCATCTGGGCATTAAATAAGTTTCGACCCTACCTTTATGGTAGACCGTTCAGAGCTGTCAGTGACCACCACGCTCTATGCTGGCTAGCAAATCTCAAGGATCAGTCAGGTCGACTAGCCAGATGGAGCCTTAGGCTGTAGAAGTATGAAATTACGGTCGTATACAAATCTGGAAGGAAACACAGTGATGTCGACTGCCTGTCACGCTCTCCCATCGATCCAAGTGTACCTGAAGAGGAAGACTTCCCGTTTCTAGGCGTTGTCGACGCATTCGAAATCGCTGAACAACAACAAGATGACCGGGATTTGCTGGCGCTTATACAACACCTGCAGGGTCTCGACGTTCAAGTTCCTCGCATATTCTCCAGAGGGCTCTCCACGTTCTGCCTTCGAGGAAGTGTCCTTTACAGGAGGAACTTTGAACCTAATGGCGAAACGTTTTTACTAGTCGTGCCGATAGCTATGCGACAGGAAATTCAGCATGCATGCCACGACGAGCCAACATCCGGCCACATGGGTGTGAGCCTGATGTATCCGTGACGTCACGCCAGCCGAAGCCGCCGTTATCACCACTGCTTCTTCTCCTTCCCTTCCCCTTAACCCCTCTCGCACAACGCTACATTAACCCGCGCTATCGCAATAAAGCTTTTGTCTTGGCCCAGCCACGGCTCTGGCGTGTTCGTTTCAGTGGCGACAAGGATGGGATAAAAGCGGTGCGGCAACTCCGTCCGTCATGACCGCCGCACCCACGGGAGGATACGCCAGCCCGCCGCAGTTCGACGAGGCGAGCGACAAGTGGCCCGCGTACCAGGTTCGGCTGGAAGCCTTCTTTGAGGGAAATGGCATCACGGAAGACAACAAGAAGCGGGCCCTGCTGGTGACTGCACTGTCCACCCACACCGTCGACGTACTGAGCGGACGTTGTGCTCCGGATAAGGTGAATGAACTTTCGTACCCACAAGTGATAGCCTTGCTTAAGCAGCACTTCTCGCCGCAACCGAACGAGATAGCACAGTCTTATAAGTTCTTCACCCGCAATCAGCTGCCCGGCGAACCGGTCAAGGATTTTGTCGTGGCGATTCGACAGATAGCGGACACCTGCAATTTTGGTGCTTCGTTGGACAGAATGCTACGAGATCGCATCGTGTGTGGTCTGCACAACGTCGGAGTGCGTCGGCAGCTACTCGCGAAACCACAGCTGACGAGGAGCGAAGCGGAAGAAATTGCGATATCTACCGAAATGGCCGAGGCCAACGTGCAAGAGATAGTAAGCCCCACCGCTGAGGCAAGTGTGCATGCGCTGGGAGGCCAGTCCTATCGCCCACGAAGCCGGCCACAGATTGTTGGGTGCTACCGCTGCGGAGCAAAAGGGCACGGACCCGAGGATTGCCGCTTCCGCTCGGCGTCATGCTTCAAGTGTAAACAACGAGGTCATATCGCTCGAGCCTGTTGCCGCCGTGAGAGTGGGTTCGGGGTGGTACCACCAGAACGCCAAGTACACGCCTTGTCGCGGGAGGAAGACACTGGCACGGACGGTATGTTCGCGCTGGAGGCAGCGGACAGTCACATCGGCCACGTCGGCATTACGCAACCCATCGTGCGCACCTTGGATTGTGGTGGGGTTCCAGTGAACATGCAGGTCGACACAGGCTCGCCGGTTTCGGTCATCACGTGGCCCACATATGAGCAGAACAAAACAGTGTGGCCGAAGCTGCGTGGTTCGCCATTGAAACTCACCTGCTTCCTGGGACGGCTTCCAGTGCGGGGACAACTTCAGCTCAAGGTTTCGTGCGGAAACAAGTCGAGGGCTGGATCTTTGCAAGTCCTTGGTTGCTCCGGCCCAAACCTCTGCGGACGCCACCTGATTCAAGCGTTCCACATGCTCGAGGCACCGGTAATGAACGTGAACACGTCAGGTGAGCAACTGCCGTTACTCGGTGCTGACGACGTTAACGTGGACCGGTTGCTAGCAGAATTCGCTGATGTGTTCGCGCCAGGTTTAGGGCTCATAAAAGGGCCACCGGTACACTTCGAGACGCGAGAAAACGTGGTGCCGAAGTTTTGGAAAGCACGCGAAGTTCCGTATGCTTTTCGGCCAAAGGTCGACGCGGAACTGGACCGCCTTTCGGGCGCGGGTATTATTGTACCGGTGCCTCATGCGGAGTGGGCGGCGCCAGTGGTACCGGTAGTGAAACGGAATGGCTGCATCCGCCTTTGCGGCGATTTTAAGCTAACGGTCAACAAAGCCTGTCGCACTGAGCAATATCCGTTGCCACGGGTGGAGGATATCCTGGCTACATTAAATGGCGGTGAAGTTTTTACCACGATAGACTTGCGGGAGGCATACAACCAGCTTCCGTTGGATGAGGAAGCCATGCACCTCACGACCATAAACACGCATAAGGGACTGTTCAGCTTTACTCGCCTGCCTTTTGGAGTGGCGTCCGCGCCGGCCGTGTTCCAACGGCGTATGGAGACCATTTTGCAGGGACTTCCGGGTGTTCAGGTCTACCTAGACGACGTCATCGTGGCAGAGAAACGCAATGACTGCACCACCCTGCACGATGTATTCAAGCGTTTCCGGGAATACGGCGTGCGCCTGAACGCAGACAAGTGCAAGTTCCGCCAACTAGAGGTGGATTTTTTGGGGCATCGAATCAGCGCTCGAGGTCTTCAACCAAAGACGGAAAACATAGACGCCATCCTTAAGGTTCAGGCACCACGGAATTCCGCAGAATTAAGGTCCTACCTCGGCATGGTAACGTACTACCACAAGTTTCTTCCCAATGCATCGACCGCCATGGCACCCCTATATCAACTACTCCGGAAGGAAGCTAAGTGGAAGTGGGATACCGCTCAACAGCAGTCATTCAGCAGTGTGAAAGACCTTCTGAAATCCGCAGACTTTCTGGCGCATTTTGACCCACACAAACCGCTAGTCCTGGAATGCGATGCCTCCCCGGACGGAATAGGCGCAGTGCTTTCACACGATGTCGGGGGCGGAGTACTTCGGCCCATAGGGTTCCGCTCTCGGTTATTGACTGGAGCTGAGAAAAATTACTCGCAGCTGGAGCGTGAAGCCTTGGCACTTGTGTTTGGTGCGTCGAAATTCCGACAATACTTGCTCGGCAATACTTTCACATTGATGACGGACCATAAGCCGCTTGTTGCACTTTTTCACCCAGACAGGCCAGTGCCCGTGATGGCCGCTGCGCGAATCCAGCGGTGGGCCCTGCTGCTGAGCGCCTACGATTACGTCATCAAACACCAGCCCGGGAAAGACAACATTCCAGCCGATGCCCTCAGCCGACTCCCCACGTCAGCAACTTCCCAGCCAGAGACGCAGGAAGAAACTGTGGACGGTGAGTATGTCCTGCTCACGGAGACCCTCAATGATGGTGTCATGTCTGCGAAGCAACTGGGCACTCTCACGGAGCTTGATGACGATTTAGCAAAGGTGCAAAAATGGGTGCAGAAGGGATGGCCAAGAAATTTGGGGCCTAAGGACCAGCACTTGATGCCATACTTCAACCGGAAAGCTGAGATAACGGAAAGTTATGGGCTTCTATACTGGGGCCATCGAGTGATCGTCCCTAAGAGTGCCCGAGCAGTGATGTTACGTCTGCTGCATGATACTCATCAAGGGATTTGCTCAATGAAGCGGCTAGGGCGCTCCTTGATGTGGTACCCCCGGATCGATAATGACATTGAGCACATGGTTAAGTCCTGCACCAGTTGCATCCAAGCTGCCCCTATGCCCCCAAAGAAACCCCCTGTTGCGTGGCCAGAAACGGATGAGCGTTGGTCGAGGCTGCATATCGATTTTGCGGGGCCGATCGATGGTCACATGCTACTGATTGTGGTGGATTCACATAGTAAGTGGATAGAAGCGATACCCATGAAGAGTTCCACCACACACGCCACCATAGAGGCTCTGCGCACATTGTTCAGTACATTCGGGTTGCCCCGGACGCTGGTATCCGATAATGGCTCACAGTTTACGAGTTGGGAATTTAACACCTTCACGAAGCTGAATAACATAGTACACCTCCGAACAGCACCGTATCACCCCCAGTCCAATGGGCTCGCGGAGCGGGCGGTTCGTACGGTGAAGTATTCATTGAAGAAGAACGTACAAGGGTCACTGAAAACCCGCCTGGCTAGGATTTTGCACAGGTACCGCAGGACGCCGCAGGCCGGGGGCCGGACACCAGCGCAACTCCTAATGGGCTACGATCTTCGCTCCAGGCTGGACAACGCAGTGTCCATTCCGCCCTCACCAGTTGACCGTCCCCCCCTCGATGGGTGGCAGCCCGGGGAGCCAGTCTGGGTGAGGAACTTCGGGCGAGGCGAGCCGTGGACTCCAGCCAGCATTACATCGACAGACGGAGCCCGCCTGGTGAATGCCGATGGTCCGGAGGGGGAAACCATTAGGCGCCACAGCGACCAGGTGAAGCCACGGGAGTTGGAGCATGACCAGGGAGAAGTCGGTGACTCTCGGTGCCTCGAAACTGCCGGCGGGGCCCTAGCAGGAGGAACACCGAGGCGAGCGCCAACAAGGAGCGAGATCGCCGGGAGCCCCTCAACTCCGGTGTTGCGTCGCTCGGGCCGGCAACGCAAACCCCCAGACCGTTACTCACCGTAGGGGGAGCGGAATGATGTATCCGTGACGTCACGCCAGCCGAAGCCGCCGTTATCACCACTGCTTCTTCTCCTTCCCTTCCCCTTAACCCCTCTCGCACAACGCTACATTAACCCGCGCTATCGCAATAAAGCTTTTGTCTTGGCCCAGCCACGGCCCTGGCGTGTTCGTTTCAGAGCCGAACATTCGCCAGGATTCGCCTGAAGTACTATTGGCCTAAGTTGCTCGCATCAGTGCAGCGCTACGTGAAAACTTGTCGTCAATGTCAACGGCGCAAAACTTCAGCTGTAAAACCAGCCGGCCTTCTCCATCCAATAGACCCTCCGGATGCCCCATTCCAACAAGTCGGCATGGACTTCTTAGAACCTTTCCGGACATCATGTGCAGGCGAGAAATTGATTGTCGTAGCTACAGACTATCTGACCCTTTATGCTGAGACTGACTCTCTCTACAGTGCGACAACTGCCGTAGTCGCCAAGTTCTTTGTGAACAACATAGTGCTGAGACATGGTGCGCCCATCGTCGTTATTACGGATCGGAGCACGGCATTTACTGCAGACCTTATGCATTGTCTGATGCGCATGACAAATACCGATCACAGAAGAACAACGGCGTATCACCCTCAGTCAAATGGCTTAACCGAACGCCTCAACAGAACTCTGAACGACATGCTATCAATGTATGTCGATGTTGAACATAAACAGTGGGATGAAATATTACCCTACGTAACATTCGCATATAATACAGCCGTTCAAGAAACAACCCACGTTGCTCCTTTCGAACTAGTATTCGGCCGAAGAGTGACCACCCCACTGGATGCCATGTTACCACTACAGGACGAAAACAGCTATCTACCTGACTTAGATGAATTCTTGCTAAGAGCCGAAGAAGCACGGCAAATGGCCAAATGACAAGATACCGAATACGTCGTCAACACCGCGTCGACTCGTGTCGGTACAACAAGCGACGCAGTGACGCACTTTATCATCCCGGTCACAAAGTGTGCATTTGGATCCCAGTGCGCCGCCGCGGACTCTCTGAAAAGCTTTTTTGTCAATACTTCGGCCCTTATGAAGTGCTCGAGCGTATGAGCGACGTCACTTATGAAGTCAGATCCGCGGGACACGTGAGCTCAAGACGCCGCAATACCACGGAAGTGGTACACGTAGTCCGCATGAAGCCCTATTATGACAGATCGTCGGAAATCGAGTGAGAGGGCGCATGTATCATTTCACTCGCTCAAGCATCCGGACGATGCGTCTGAGGAGGGGGATAATGCCGCGACAGGTCGGCCACGTTCAAGTACCCGCCGCAATCATCATGGCAAGAGCACCAGCAAGACCCGGCTGGCATGCGCCACGCTTTCGTGCGCTCCAACAACGAGGAAAAGGAAGTTAGTTGTATCTGCGCCTCTCGGCTACTCGGACTCGACGACCATAGTCATTAGACTTGTGGGCACAAGTTCACCCTATTAAAGTTGCTTGTTTTTTTAGCCTGTCTGCCTCAGCATCGCTACAATATGATTATGAGAGATGCCGAAGTGGAGGGCTCCGGCAGTTTTGACCACCTGGGGTTCATTAACGTGCCCCCGAATCTGAGCACACGGGCATACAACATTTCCGCCTCCATCGAAAACGCAGCCGCCGCAGCCGGGATGCGAATCCGCCACCTGCGGGTCAGCAGCCGAGTACCTTAGCCACTAGACCACCACGGCGGAGCACCAAGGGTGCGTCTATGACGGCCAGACATTTCGTGTGGAATGCTGCGAGCTATCTGGCACAGTATGTCTAGAAACACGGTCAATTCTTAGCCAGCCATCGCCGTCGAGTTAACGCCAATACACCACACTCTTATCTGTGCACTGATGTGAAGCGACAGTCACAAGGTGTGGCACCATTTTCTTGATTATATTTTATTTCTTGCTACGTGACTGCATACGTCATAGCGGGACTTTTGAATTCTTTATGGTAAAAACGCCACGTGGTGCAATTCACGCGAACTAAGCCGCTGATGTTCAGGAAAGCTGAATATGCGCTCACCGCTGCCACATGGTGGCGCAGCCCTAGTACACTTCAGGACGGTGGCGCTGAAAGGCTGCACGTAATATGAACCTTGTGAATTTGTGTTTTCATGTGAATTATTGGCAGTGGTGCTTCTTGACGGCTTTCACAGAAGCAGGGAGGATTAAAAGCAATACGGACATTGTGGCGCGCTGTTTTGTCCGGACTCTGTCTTGCTGTGCTACCAGTTCAATATGTGCGTTGGAGTTTTATCGCATTCGCGTTTCATTTTCTCTTTCAAGCTATTGCAACCTCACTATTTGCATACCTGAGAATATAATACTGCTGTGTGTCACTCGGCATACCTGACGGAAAAAATCAGATTGTCATTTTTCATTTCATATAATAGATACAAAATAAACTCGCCGGACCCTTTATGGATTTACCTGAGACGACTGAAAGGTTAAAACTACCCTCGCTTTCTTCTGAATAAATGCAATTAATGTTTTCTACATCCCTCCGGTATATCTCTGCGCCCAACACAATTTTCTTACTTCCTGAAGGATTGTATACAAAGCTAGCTTTATGCCCCTCATCTGGCTATTCACTGCTCTAATGATCGGCCCATTTCAACCAAGCGAAGATGTTATATGACGCTGTCAGGTTATGTGACCTTCCGATATGTCAAAAACATTAATGATGTGTGACGTCTTCTGATGACGTTTTTACGTAACGATGAATTATTGCATCACTCGTGTTCACGCCGACGACGCTAGGAGACGCCGGACGCCACCAGTGATCAATTTTAGCTTTTGATGAGGCATTTAGAGCAATGTCCATAATGCACTGTACGGCTGTAGCTCCATGAAATCGCAGCATCCGCAGGTGTTCCACGGAGCGTGGTAGCCGTAATCAGGCTGAAGAATTGGTCGCCTAATGGATCTTACATGAATATTACGTATTTAATCTACATTCCAGTATGTAGCCGTCATTTACAACCTGAGTATTTTAGGGATACATATAGTAGTGGTGGCTGAAGACTACCCGTCACGTTTGGCAACATGACAATGAGTATTACAACACGGAAGTGTGCTGCATTCGGACAGTCAATAAAGTAGCATCAGTAACAACGCTGCCGCGCGATCACTGCCGTGTGCAACGCTTGCATTACGCCCCAAAGCAGAATGGGAGCCCATAGACACTACACAGCCATTCGACCTCTACTCTGCTCGTTATCGAATTAAAAAGCCAGAGGGAAGGAGAGAGAAACAAAGCTGAACAGCCGGATAAACACGCTACAGCAATCCGTCCACGAATACACAGACGAGCTCAAGCAACTCACCACAGGCCACAATTTTCATGCCTTTCACCTTGGCTCAAGTTGAGAGTCGGCAGGAGACTTCGGTCTTTAACAGTGCCTATTCAAAACATAAGCAATTATCACTGAAGGCACGTCGAATTTGAAGCTGTGCTTGTTTATTTACGATGACTTCATTGTTTAGGCTCTCAAGTAGAGAACTTACTTGCCTCATTTTGTTCCTTGTTCCTCATTTTCTGACACTTGTTTTTTTTTTTGGATGGCAACACATTTAATGCTTTACGAAGGGAACGGATGATGATCTATATTCCTGGGAGCAGCCTAGTGGCATTTTGTGCTATTTAGTGCATGAACTCCCGGCTTGTGCGCAATGTGCTACGCCACTAGAGAGTAGCAAGCATAGGAGAACATTAGCCACCCAAGCTTTTGATATTAGCATCTGGCAAAGGCTTCTCTCAAAAGTCGACTTTTAGTTAGTCAAAAAAGCAACTCTCAGTCAAGTGAACACCATGGCGACAAAACAATGTTCCACGGTCACTGGCATGCGCTACCTGGTTTCAGCCTAGCAGACGACGCACGAGTGCCTCGATCAAGTAGTTGCGAATGTCACATGCCTTTGAAATGAGCTGGGTGTCCGGAACAACATGTATTTCAGATTTCTCGTTTCGAAGTTTTCATCACACCTTAAACAATGTGAATTCAGCCAAAAAAGGAGCTGTAAACAGCTTTGAATGCAGCCGTGGCATTCGTTCGTGCGAGAAACGATGCGGTGGCCTCTCTACTCCAGTTGAGGCACCTGGCAGTGAAACGCCGAACTAGCACCGATGGCCGCCCCATTGAAATCCGCACATTCGCCCGTGCACTGAAAAAATAGAAGAGGCGCACATCCAACACAGGGCCATTCTCGTGCCACATTGTTGCCAATGAAATTCCATTATTACAGCGACGTTCGCTTGACGACGGAGAATGGCTACCACTGGCTTGTCAATATTTCGCCGTTATTATTGTAGGCTTTTTGCGGCTGGTAATCCTTAGCCAGTAGACGTTACAGTACGCCTCTAGGACTTCGCCGTGCACCTTGTAGCAGCCCCGTACGATCTTTACGGTGTATTATACTTCAAGGCGACTGACCACTGGATGACCTGGTGTAAAAACGTTATACAATTCTAATAAATCGTTGATTTGTGACTTTTTTTCTTGTTGCCTAATACCCTTCCCGCATACAAGAAACAAGACTGCACAATTGTAGGTAATGTCTGGTTTTTTCCACACTCTCCTTCTCAGACTTGCGAGAAATTTCAACCTAGGCAAAAAATAGTGCGCGTGTCTTTCTTGTCTATTTGCCATCGTTCAATTCTTGCGCTATAACTATCGTCATGTCATACAAACTAGCCCAAACTGCCACACTTCTGTGCTGTTCCGCCATGTATTAGCTAACAATAGTAACGAAAATGACTGCTTGATGCAAATATACCGCCCGCAAGCAATCATTAAATAAGACTAGAAGAAAAATATTTATAACTTTATTTTTAAATAAAGGAAGTCAAACCACATAATTTTCAGTTGAGTTTTTCATGTTACTGCTGTTTACTAATACAGCCCAAACTAGGAGGTAAGCCTAGCAGGGCTGTATGTGCATAGGGCTGGCCAGGGCAGGTGGGGTGGGGTGATAAGTTAGAGGGTGCAGCAGGAGATGAGGCAATAGTGGTGTGCTGCCCCGGGGCCCTAAAAGCAGCGACTGGGTAGGAAGCCAACCATCACAGGCTGCCGCAGAGCCCTGCTCTCAGGAGCAGCAGCGATCGGGCTGCAAGGCTATAAACACATTTGTCAAGTGCCTTTCCTAACCTCCATTGAGGCCAACAAAGTTCAACATCCACGTTTTGTCGACACGCTGGGCTTTTTCAGACACCTGCATTCGTGAATATAAATAAACATCACAAAATAAAATTTAGGCACTGCATTATAACAGATGTTCAAGCTAAAACAATAAAAAATAATGACCCAGGACGCACAGAACGTTGGCCCAATGTAGGAGATAAATTGGTAGTTCATGGCCCAAGAATTGCCCAGGTGGACAACCTACCGCCAATAATGGCTGTGCCGGCTGAATATACCGGTGATGTTGGGCCAGCATTGACAATGTTTAGCCAGTAATGGCTGTGGCAGTCTCATAGTACGGTGATGTTCGACCAGCATTCAGTAATTTTCGCCAATAATTGCCGTGCCAGCGTATTAGAACAGCCACATTGGACCGAGATGTACAAGCAGCAACCAATGTGGGCGGAGCCATGCAATCAGGCTGGAATTATTGGCCCGTCGTTGAAACGCTATTGCTGGCGTCAGCTACAGAGTCAACTTCGTTGTCATAACATTGGACTGGTACGAGCTAATTTATATGTCAGCTGCTTTTGGCGTCATTCTGCTCCCACACACGCGTCGATTTTTCATGTTCAAGAGAGTAATATGCCAGGCTCATGAAAAGCATATTTTTTATCATTAGATTGTGCAAACTAGATGATATGCATGATTGTTGATTGAAGTTGCGCAAGATAGACTATTTTACTGATAAACATTAATCGAGATTGTCCCCTGTCAGACCTCTGATGCGGTGCTTTGCCACATGAAAATTGAGCAGATCTGTGCTATGAATTAACCGCGGATACCACTGGCGTACGCGACCCACTTTGACGTGATCCGACGCACGCACGCGCCGGCGTTTGTTTCGTCGCATCCCGCCGGCGATGCCACGCCAAGCGCTTTGGACTTTGCAGATATCGGACGCAAATCGTATCATATCGCGTGTCCTGCTATGCTATCGCTGCCACCGATTGGGTTCTTTTTCGTGTTCACAGTGCTGTGCAAGTTACCGGCACACAGGTGCTTGACGTGTGGGAACTGGGTGTTATCAGTCATGCTACGGTGATTCGTACCACACACACATTTGCTGTAATCTGACACACGCACCGACGCTCGCATCACGTATCGCAAAGACCGCGAGAATTACCAACAACATTGCAGCGAAACGTTGGTGAAGTGTGGGGAAGGGCGTGGGTGTTGGGCACCTTGTCTCTTTGGGTCGCCGTGAGGTAGAATTTTTTTGTGGAATGTTTTTTGATGATTATTTTGATATATATACATTGCCCTACCGTAGCTAAAACATCAGCTAGCTTACACAGTACGTAGACATACTTGGGCCCACAATGCGACGCTGAAAAAAAAACGTTTTCGTAAGTTCATAAGTGCGGACGCATAGAACACATAACACGTAGGCTAAATCGTTTTAAAACAAAAAACCACGCACGCTTAGGGCGTCGTCTTGTTTTATCGAATACAAAACCACAGACTCCCCTCACCACCTTCCCTCCTGCTTTTTTAACTCTGTGGAAAAAAGGATGTGCTTTGCACAGGTCTGGCAAGCTGGTTCCTATAAAATAGAGAGTTTTATTTCACGCCGCTGTCCTCTATTAATTTTTAGTTTAGTGGGGCGGCTAAGACCAACTGGCTGCCTTTCAAAAAGTCAGTGAACCTACAGTATACAAACTGGAAATCGTGTCAGAAATCACAGTAATCTACACAACATGAGGAGGATCAATTGACCACAGGTGTCAGGACTGGTCCTCAAAACTGAAAGGCACTATCTATGACTCTATCTTAAGCTAGAAGTGAGTGACTGTTTGTAGTACTGAATACTGTTTCCTGTGCTGTTATTACTTTATTTGACATGCGAGATCTTTTTTTCTCATACAGTGTTTCTCTATCTACCTGAGTCATATTTTTTTAGTATCCTTTCTCCGGACTCAGTGCAGAGGAGTGAACAGGATTGTTGTGATCGGTAAATAAATAGTTCATTAGTCGTAATTATCACATACTCTGCATGCAATGGTTTGGTGTATATGTCTTCAGGACGTCCTATGATGAGTGGGAGAGTCGAACAGAACAGCAAGCCTAAGTGAATGGCTCAGCTGGCTAAAGTGGCTGGTGCATACCACTCTTCCCGTATTTTATATCTTTGTAACCTATTCTGCTCTACACACTTGAAGTTCTCATTCGTTTTCACACTCATGTGGTATATGAACATGTTTCCTCAAGACTTTTTAAACTGAAATGACCCTTTTCATTTTTAGTTTGACATGAAAATCAAGATATTAATCCTATCTGTATTAGTAATAGCTAAAATGGTCACGTCCACCTGAGAGGCAGCTTATTTGATGGGCCACTGAACGCAAAAAAGTGCAAGATGAGTGCTTCATTGCTAATGCAGTATTGTAGCCGAATAATGGCACACTGGGCAAATGGCCAACCCCTGAAAGTTAAAGCAATGGGATATTAAGCAACAAACAACACATACTCGACTTGCCTGTACTGAAGACCAAGGTTATCATCCCTCTATCTCTGCACCACACAAAGTTCCACCTGTATCACAGGTTAAAAGTCTATGGCCCTTGTTCAAGCATTTTGTGAAGGTTTATACTACCTCATTTTTTCAAACGGGGACGTTTTTCTGAGAAAAACAAATATAACCCTGTAGCAGCAGTGGCTACACTGGTGTACGCACTTTGTTTATGGTAGCTGTGCCAACTGGTAGCTTGAATAGAGTGAAATACTCAGTTCGTTAGATGAACTGAACCTTCTCCCTAGTCAGCATGTAATAGGTTGACCTCAGTGTGCGGCGCACAACCGTAGCAAATCAAGCTAGTGAAGGAACTGTCATCTTTAAAGGGACAGTCAGTCATGTTCTAAAACTAACGACAAGTGTTGCTTTTCTTCACTCAAAATCAATGCAATAAAAAACTAAATTCACACATCAGGAGCTTGTGATTTTATTCTTTTTGCTTAACAACTAAATATAACCTACAGCAGAATGATGAAGTATTTACTTCATAGAAATTTTAATAGCTTGCTGAAGCTCACACGAAATAACACATAATTTTCTCTTTCGGAAGGTCATATTGAGTGCCTTGTGATTGTGGTATCTTAATTGAACACATTTATTGACTGCGCATCATAATTAACACCTGAAGAGGCTGTAATCTTCGCAAGTGTTAATAGTACTCTCCGGACATCATTTGCAGCTAACTTAAAGAAAAGACTTTGCCTTTCCAGTTAGTAATACATACTAAGCACATCACCACTGCAAATATACACCAGCCAACACCAAAAAAGAGCACACCTGTAGTGATTAGTCCACACTTTTTACTCTTTCTGGTGTGCCAATAAGGCTGGCTGAGTGAACACAGCATCCAGTACTAAGAGGCTGCGGTGACAAAGTCCAACTCAAAAAACAGTCACCTGCTGAGAGGAGAACTACTCACATGCCAACCATCCAAAACAGAATGCCGAAGAAAGGAACGTCGATTACATTTACAGTGCATCAAAACATGCTAAGGGTTAAAAATTGCAACTTTGCTGATCTTCCAGCAGAGTATTATAAAGATACACTGAGAAAAAATACGGAGGATACGCCATCAGCAAATGACAAAAAAAAGAACCAAAAGAGGTTTACCTTCATCACATGAACAGTCTTCGACTGATAAGGCGAGTAAGTAACTGACAAACAATGCGTGCACGAGAGAGTAAGCAAAGCAGCCAAAAGACACAGGCTAAAATCAGGGGTGGTGCCAGGGGTAGGCACAGAGATGATGGAGCCCCACCCTCCTCCAATTTTCGCCAAACCCCTGTGTTGTGTTAATACTATGTTTCTAAAAGTTATTTCGAGCGCGATTACACGACACTATAACTCACACGCGCACACACCCAGGCATCAAACACCGAGTGATCGTGTCGTGTGTTTGCGTTCGAATAAAATTTTAGAAATTTTGTACCAAGTAGCCCAACAACAAGTTCTTTTATTACTATGTGCCATGACTATGTTCCTAAAAGGCAACATGGTCTTAACACAATGGCCAAGTTCCCCGCCTCTCTTCTCCCCCTGAAAGACCACGATTATCGTGGGTGCACCCCCGGTGTAGAATAATCCTGGCACCGACCCTGGTTAAAATACAATATGAACAACAGAAAACTCCAACCAAATGTTACCACCATATTTGACTTGTAGCTTTGTGTGCAAATGAATCTAGGGAAAGATATGTGGAACACAAAATATAAGCACCACAATCACCACCTGCTAGTGCTGGCGATCATAATAGCACAAAGTACTAAAGAAGCGTGCACAGAGCAATCCTCCGAAGCGAAATAATATAAAGCAACAGGAGGCTGTGTGGCCCTAACAGACTTAAAACCACAACAAATAGAAAGGCCTTTTAGTCATGCGAGAAGTTCATACACAGCACTGAAAAAAACATGAAAGCCTACTTTCAATGCCTTTCTTGCACAAAAACGTTAAAAGAATTACGCACTGATGGAGAAGAAAGCCATTACTCAAATCCGCCTCTTACGCACTGATGGAAGATACTTGTAAGTGGATTCCTAACAATGGCTTGAGTACAACTCTTGAACATACACTCAAAAGTGCTTACTGCAAGTGGATGAGACATGAAGGCAGACTACAATGCGACACAATGAACACGTCAACCACCAACCATGAACTCAAGCTAGAGTGAACGCCGCAAATAATCTTGAACACTGGCTCCAACTCAACATTTCCAACCCCAATCTTGACCTTACAAACAAAATAAGATTGTTCCGATGACCTGCTACCCATTGCCATGATGTAAAACAGCGGCATATAAACACACAAAACTCAACTTTACGTCGTTAAAATGCTCTTGCTTTCGGGTTTATTGAAACTGTCTCACCGAATTTCTCTGCCCCGCCGTGGTGGTCTAGTGGCTAAGGTACTCGGCTGTTGACCCGCAGGTTGTGGGATCGAATCCCGCCTGTGACGGCTGCGATTCCGATGGAGGCAGAAATGTTGTAGGCTCATGTGCTCAGATTCGAGTGCACGCTAAAGAACCCCAGGTGGTCTAAATTTCCGGAGCTCTCCACAACAGCGCATCTCATAATCATATGGTGTTTTTGGGACGTTAAACCCCACGTATCAATCAAAACCGTATTTCTCTCCAATAGGCTCACAACCTTCATCGTTGCTTGGAGTTTTTCAAAATAAATTAGACAGAGGGCACTGGTGGAGCTGCAGGCAGATGATGTTCTTCGAAGAATTCAGCAATAGCGTGCATGGTCATGTTTGACCACCTGTCAAGTCTGAGCCATTTGTTATATTCACGCTGACATGTTAGTGTAATAGTTGCGCAGAATGAAAGACATGAAAAACATATATATCAGTAGGAGAGGCATGTAAAATTTAAGATGTCTTTTAGTTATTGCAAATTTGAACTGTGTTAGAAATAAGAACTATAAGTTTGCTCTAATGACAATTTGTATATTATAGAGAAATATTCCTGTGCTTCTGCTATCTTTCTACATCCAATGAGTGGATAAAGTCCAGCTTGTAGAAGCTAAAATGCGGCTTGGAAGCTGATCAAAAAATGACGATCAACGTGCTTTCATGTATAGCCCCTGTCGGACTCTGCTGTCGTGTTTTTTTATTAGTTAATGTATACGGATAGGGCTAACATGTTCTTCCATTTATATAGCCTTTCTTAAAAGTTATTGGTGTGCCTTGCTCCAAACAACTTTTTCGATATGAAAAATGCCATAACTGGCTGTCCTCTTACTTGATTCCTTGAATGTGTGTTTGCTTCAATCAACTGCAGGAATATTTGTTGCAGTGACTTACCATCACTGCAGCAAATTCAGTTCATTCTGTCACCAATTGAGCTCGTTGCAATAAAGCTGCCAGGAGTCTGAATAGCATAACTCTAGTGTGCTAGAGTTAACTCAAGAAAGGGTAAATCAGGCAGAATATACATAACAAATATGGCAACAGTTTAGGGTCAAGGTCACAGGTCAAGGTCATAGCAAAAATGAAGTTACACGCTATTTTTGCAGCACATGAGCATAATCATGAGGCAATAGAGAATTGAAATTACTTCCTCGCATTTATTTGTGGCAATCGAGAACCAGCACATTTGCAAACCCATCCAAAAAATAACTTTACTGAATCATATGATAACATTACAGCACGTAATAAATAATTTGTGTAGCCACCACAACTCACGCGTGACAAATTCAATGGGGCCTTTTTCGCACCTAAATAATATTTCAGGTATAACCATAAAACACTGAAAAATTATTTGTACTTTGCTTGAATTATAGATGCTGGTAAAGGCTTTATTAGCTAGATTGGCTTCATAAACAGTTGACATACAATTGTATTCATGACACTGTGGTTGAATGTTTATTGATGTCGTGCAAGTGGGATATTTTTGCTGTTTCAGGCCATTTGTGCACCGATGATGACTTGTGCATAGAAAGTGAATCATCCGTTTTCTTTTGATAAAACAGCAGTAAAGGTTACTTGAGATAAAGTTTTTTTTATGTTGGTAGCATGACACCAATGCGGGATTGTTTGCCCATATCATTTCTTTATGCATGCGTGTACAGGATTCTAGTTCACTGCTACCATGTGTGTCTTCCTATGCGCTGTCAAACAGCTATGGGTAGAAGCTTCTATATGATGTAACATTATCTAGATGTGCAATGACTGGCAAGAAGGTGGGCTTTGTGTCAATCAGATTAAAAGAACATGGTCACTGAGCAGACCTACAGTCATGCCTAAACAACTTTCACGACGTCGCACCCAATGTATGCCTTGAATGTCATGCATATACGTTCCATGATTTCCATTGCTCATTGAGAGGTAGGGCATGGTGAATTATGATCAGTCCATAAAGCTTTTTCTATCTGTTGGGAGCAAGGATGACATGAGTGATGCAGCCATCAGCTACAAAAGTAGGAGGAAGAGTGCGTAACCTAGTAATGTCTGTAGTAAAAACATATTCTACCCAACGCTGAACCGTGCGATCAACACAAGCCTACAAGTTTGTCTTTTGGAAGGCAGCAGTAAAGCCAAGGGCGCGTTAAGACCCTCAGAATTGACGCTTAATCAAGTGGTTGGGTCTGCAAACATACCCAGTAAAGGTACAATATGATTGAACCATGAGGTGCAGCAAAACATTCCACACAGGTAGTACGTACACCCACCTTATGCCATACACCTTACGTTATCTGCCTGGGAAAACCTTCAGATTTCCCGTGTATTTTGGCGTGTCACACAGTCTAGTAATATTTTGCTTACAAGTGAAATAGTAATCTAGTAAGTGTAAGCGTAATCTAGTATTATTATGCTTGCCTGCCTAATTTTGCTTGCAAGTGGGCGTAAATGGTCAGTTCTAGGGTCACAGCATGTGTTCAAGCGAACAAGTCTCCTGTTACAGGCAAACTACTCTGCACCACTGAAAGTATAGCAGCGACGAATCTTGTAATTCTTGCAGATGGCAGAATTGGTTGTCATGTCAACCAGTTGCCACTTTTTAAAGGTGTATATTTGTCTGGGACAGGTGAACTTGTTGATTGGGCTATGTGACAGGTCATCCATGACAATGTTGACAGCTCCTATGATATGTCTCTGATATGTTTGACATCTGCTGCAATTCAGTGGATTATGTATGTCACGATTGTAACTCAGGGAGTGTAACATGTACTATTAAGAGATGTACTCACATATTCCATCACAAACAACTCACTTCATTCCTTTCATGATATAATGCAATGAAAGAAGAACTGACCATTATTGCCCACTTGTAAGCAGAATTAGATATATCACAATTACAGAGTCTTTCACGTATACCCAAGTACACGGGAAACTTATCCAACGACTTCCCAAGGCGAATAACATAAGGTGTAGTATAGTATGACCTAGGTGTACGTACCACCTGAGTCGGTTGCCTTGCGGTACTTCAAGATTTATAGCTGAATGCAGGAACAGCGCAACCTAGAAGTAGTTACTTTGTAACTACGGAAGCGAAAAAACAAGGACAGAAAAGAGCGCTGACTTTGAACACCCTGTTGAAAGTCGGCGCTCTTTTCTGTCCTTGTTTTTTCGCTTCCGTAGTTACGAAGTAACTACTTCTAGGTTGCGCTGTTCCTGCTTTCAGTTATGTCCTACCAACTTGCCCAAGTTTCCAAGCTTCAGAACCTCGAGATTCAGTCCTTTGTGACATTGCTGGATGTGTTTACAGGTCCAACCACATGATTCAGTGACTTGTTAAGGATCTATTGGATTTAGTCTGCACACAAAAATCTGCGATGCTGCTCAGATAGTGGGCATAAGTCTTCAGGACGTGTCAGGTAACTGATTGGCAACCATATGTACTACTGTGGCGAGTCCGTTATCTAGCACAAATTGCATACAAGATGTCGTTCTGTGATGTATAGTGGAACTCTCATTTGATATTCAGGGAGTACCATATATTGTCACGCAAGCATTTCTTGATCTCCGAAAGTCTGTATGGGAGTTCTTGTTCTAAGAGAGCTCAATATAGCAGCATTTCGGTGTATCAATAGCACGAAGTGGAGGGAATATGTAGAATGGTCTGGCACCATGGTACAAAATGCTAGTATAGTAGGCAGTTCAAAAAAATAGGACGAAGGAGCTTGTAGGGCTTATCAGAATCTAGTATTCGGAGATGGGAAGCCCTCAATACCAATAAGTCTGCCTGGATAGAGCTGAATACTGGATGCTGAGATGACAGGGATAGGAAAGGTAAGCTTTGGGACATCAAGTGCACACCTTTTTATGCTTACAAATGTGCCTTGTTCAGGTGTTAGATTTAGAAAACTCAGATGCGAACTGTGCTCATCTGATCAACTAGCGATAAGTAGGCTGTTGAGGCAAACATGACAGAATTCAAGGCTGAGGAAAATGCTGAAATGTTTCTGTGGAACTCGTCATGCCGCATGGCATATGTAGAAGATCAGACATGAGTGTCGGTGTCACTATCCGTATGTTATTTGAAATCTACATATCTTTCTAAAGGACGTGATGGTTGAACCACATGAGACTAATTTCGGAGGAAATTGCTGCATCAAATATCTGTGACATCATATACGAATGTGAGGTACTTGGTTGAAACAGCTAGGCTCCGTTGACTGTTGAGCTATGCCGTCAGCATTCTGATTTACACTTCAGCACCGTTCGCAGAACACAGTAACACCATAGCACACATTAGGATGAGTGAAATTAGCAAAATCTGTAGATATATACTTATATGGCTGCTTCAAAAATTGTTTTGAATTGCAGCCCAATTGAGATAGTACTTTCAATATAATTTATAAAGCACATCAATTTCATGGTTGAGTTGTCATTTGCAAAATAATTGTTCTTTGTTTTTCTGTCAGCAGAGCCCTCAGACCCTTTCTCAAAGAACCATCCCATACTGATGTGATGGCTCCCTGGTTTATTATATGAAACATTGATAAAGTAGTGTACAATAATATCGTTGCAACAAAAAGAAGCAGGTACGTTGCTATGCCTAAAAACACAAGCAATAATCTGACCAATCGCTTCACACCAATGCAGAGATTTCTTTAGCGGTTAAGCTGTCAAAAATGTTGAAAACTACCGCTGGCACACCGTTCCTTAGTCCTCGTTATTTTTGCGAAGTTTTTCTTACGTGCTCGTTGATAGCATAATTTGGTACTTTTCCATAGTGTTTAGATGTGATGCTGTTCGAACTAAGTTAATAGCCGACGTGCGTAGTTGAAATGTTAGGCTTTGCGCATTTCTTACTCAACCATGGCCGTGTATACGCTTAGTTATTGTATTTTACGAGCTGCCGTATTGCGTTCACGTGGTCTGATGTATGTCACATTCAGAGCAAGTTGTATCTGAAATTAAAAGTCCACACACAAATGACCATGCTGGGTCAACTTTTCAAGGGCGTAGCCACTGTTTATTTCTGGGTGAAGCGTAGAGCCTAAGGTATGGTTGAATCGGTATTATTGTATTGAATTGTATAGTATGAACCCTACCTTGCGGCAACGCCTAGCACCTAATACTACCACCTAATATCACTAGGACGAAAATTGTGCTCTTCTTCACCTCTTTACATCCGTCATTTTCGCGGAGTATTTACGCGCCATTCTCGCACGTACAACCGTGGCTTTTCACGTATACCGAGTTTAAGACTACTGCAGCGGCTTAACGTCCGAAACTTTCGCATGATGAAATGAAATAGATGCTGCAATCGAATTAGCTGATGCTGGATTCCCGATATTGCTAGGATCGCCTGAATTTTCTTGCTGATTCATTGTAACGGTGTCTTTCGATCGTGATCAGACCCCTCAGGTTGTGTTTGGCGCAGAATCACGCACACGTTTGGCGCAGACATTAGCTAAATCACGGCCTGAGAGTCGGAAATTGCGATGCGCATATGGCGACCGTCTTAATTACACCGCTATGTCATGTGTCCGCATGACACGCAACCAAAGCTTAGCACAGTTGTAAGAAGTAGTACGCTTGTTTTGTGTGTGATACAGCCAGCTGGTGCTGTTTAAAAGCTATAAATGGCATGCTACTTCACTTAAAAATTTCGTTTCGGTGTCTTTTGTGCCAATCACGTTCTCAGTCATGATACACACTCGCCAAGCTGAGCGCCAGTTTATTTTGACGTTTGGTGGTTGACTACAACAATGCGGCCTTTCCGAGTGCTAAATATCACTTCCGTTAAGGAGCCATAAAAATTTTAGCTTTGTTGTGAATAAATGCTTTCCTGGCCACATTTCGAGCGATTTCGTCTGATTTCGTCAACGCTCTTTTACCAAGACTTGGCAACACTGATTTTGTCATCCGGGTTCCGGGCCGAGAGTGAAAATTTCAGCTGCCTTTGAAAAACCAGTGTAAAGGCAGATTACATTTGTGAGTAAGTTACTGCACTTCTGTACGAGTGTTTTCTTATTCATACCTGTCACGTGCATCCTAATCAGCCGCCCGCCACAGTGTGCAACTATTCAGCGAGTAAATACGACGAACAGTTGTGGCTAGTCGCGTACGCGCAACCCAAGTGATCGATTTTTTTTGTTTCGCTTCGAAGGTATATAGTAGAGTACATTTATTCGTTTGATGTGCAACTTGTGTAAGCTTACCACAACGTGACGGGAGCCTATGTCGTCTGCCTATGCCTCGGCTATCTTTTAGAAAAGTGCCTGCCTGCCGCCAATGCTGATTTTATGTACCTGGATGTTAAACTTAGGCCGTTAGTCGGCAGTGTGAGTTAAATAGGGCGTACATGTAGCTCACGCACCATTTTGCATCACCGACTCTTCATGGTGCACTAAAATCAAGGCTAACTACTGCAGTTTGCCGTGGGCTCAGTGTGGCCATTGTGTGGAGCGTGGCCTATGGTAGCTAGGGGCAGTTCTCTGTGTGGGAGGTTAGTACGCTAGACAAGGCTTGTGTAACTTCCTAGCTACATAACACAAAATGAGCAGCGATGTTGCAAATCTTTGTGGCACCAATACGAGAAAATAAAAGTGGCGTCAACACTTATGTCAGTTACTTCGCAGCAAACAATGTGGTGGTGGTGATTATGTTGCTACTGATGACGTTTGCTTGGCAGACAACAAAAAAAGGTCTGAGCTTCTTTTTCGTTCTTTCTCGTTTTGTAGGCCCAACAATACCTTTCAGTTCAATTTGAAAATTCGCTTGTAGCGAGTCAGAAATGCAGTATAAAAAATGGCAGCATATCCACGGAGTGAATGATGGAGAGTGGGGCGAAGCATTCGTCTGTCCACGCGTCCGTCTGTGTGACCGTCCATGCGTCTGTTCGCGCCCCCGTCCCTGCGTTCGTTCATGCATCCGCCCCTGCGTTCGTTCATGCGTCCATCCATGCATCTGTCTGTGTGTCGGTTCGTCCATCTATTCAACACTTTAAGTCCCACCATCTCGCATCTTTTTATCATATATTCCCCATATAGAAGCACCGCCATTCAGTGGACATTCCGAAGACTAAACGAGAGGTGGCACACGCACACTTTCTTACGACTTGCGCTTCGGGTCTACTTTCCACCTTTAACCACCTTGAGTTCATGGTATATACTAGTTCACTGTATTCATGGCACTGCAGTCCAATGCTCGCTAAACCTTTCTAAAACCAAGGAGGTTACGCCCAGCAATATAACGTAGCAACCTTTTCCTGTCAGATAGTCCTCAATGTACATGCCAGTGGCTGCTAATGTAAAATGAGAGACAGGAGGATTCAGCTTTTAATTTCTTACGGCTTGCGCTTCGTATCTGCTTCCTCCCTTAAACCACATCGAATTCATTCATGGTACATACTAGTTCATCGTATTCATGGCCCTGCGGCCCAACGCTCGCTAAACCTTTTTAAAACTAAGGAGGTTACACCCAGCGAGTATAATGTAGTAACCCTTTCTTGTCTGATAGTGCTCAATGTACATGCCAATGGCTGCTAATTGGAATCGCAGCGTGCGCGTTGACTAAAAGTCGAATGCTGCTGTCTCTCATTCCCCATTAGCATCCATTGGCATGTACATTGAGCACTATTTTTTATTGTTAAACAACGCACAGAAGAAATCTCTCACCGGCACTACCTTGGAGATCAAATGTTATACCTATTTCGGGTCTGCGCCACTGGTGGTTGCTTACTACGAGGGACGCACAAGCCACGCCATAAGGAGCTTCGCCCCTAAAATTTCAGACAATAATTCATCTGAATTCCTATGTTTGCCTTGTCTGTTAGCTTCATGCGGTTTTAGTGATGTTGCTACGCAAGGTAAGTGTTATGTTTTGCCGCTCATAAGTTGATCGTGCGGATGAGACAGCACCAGAAGCTACGTTATTCAAAGCTTCTTTCACGCATCTCTCTCGGCAAGGTCGCAAATTGCTTCTTTTGAGCTTGGGACGACAGCGCGGGAAGCTACGTTACACAAAGCTTCTTTCTCGACTCTCTCTCGGTATGCCCGTGTAACTGTACACCACTTATCTTCTGGAATGCAAACTACGTCCGTCTTCTCCGCTGCCAGGGACAAACACACAATGTGAAACGAACCCTCTCTGCTAACCGGCTTGGAATGTTTGTGGTTTAGAGACAAGTCGCGGCTGCTGGGGGCAAACGCACAATGGGATTAAGCGACCCCGTCCTGCCTCCACGGCCGGGCGCGAGCTCAGTGGGAGTAGGCGACACGCTCTGCCCTGGCGATCGGCTCAAAGTCGCAGCGATGCACGACCCGAACACAAGGAAAGCGGAGAAAGTCCAAGGCCGATTGCTACCTGCGGGGGCGATAAAGTTCCGCGCGCGTCATTTAACTTCCGGCTTTGAGGTTCGTCTCGGCTCGCTGGGTGCGGGAAAAGGCATGAATGTACCGGGTCTACAATGCCGATATCTTCCGAGCGAGAGAATTCCTGAGCGCGTGGGAGGTGGAGAGAGAAAGACATGATGAGAAAAAGTACCAAAACGCCTGTTTAAAGTGTAGAAGCGGTGCTGTCGAGAGTAAGGTCAGCCCAGTAGGGAGTGGCTTAATCTTAGTGGAAACAGATTGGATGAAATAATGTTGATGCGGACCAGCAGTGGCCACCTCCCCTTTTTCTTTGTTACCGCAAGATGCTTAAGACTGGAGGGAATCCGTTTCTCTTCAGTCGAGGCTGCAATCCCTTAACTGATAGATCAGTACGACTCCGTACGATGCAACTTTTGTCTTGGCCGTAACCACTTGGTGGTCGAACAGTGAGACTAAGTACGTTGTATGTAGTAACAGTGTTCTAGGCCCTTACTTAAGAAAAGTTAAGTAGAAGAGTAAGACGCTGTTGATGTCTGTGTTATCATGAGCGTGCTTCGGCAAGATATACATATGACTGTAAATATTTCGCTGTAATATACCTTCAACTTTTCATTACCTCCAACCTGCCTCCTGCTTCATCAACGCCGATCATCTCCTTGACGGGACTTCAATCCACATCAAGGAGATCAACGAACGAGAAGAAAAACTTAAATGTAAGGTAACTTAAGGGGAGTTTTTAATGGGCCCTGAGTAAGTGATCACAGTCTGATGATGATTATGATCATTCCACAGCCATGGTTCGTACCCACTCAGGGGGATTGCCGTAGAAGCAACGTCTTCTTTCTCTACCCGCGCTTCCCTTGTTTTTCCTGGTAGTGACATTTCGTATCATTCCTCCTGTCTCAGACGAAGCCCTCTGGGTGAGTTATTTTTGTATCATTCGTGAAAACGGCTTCAGGCGGGCTACAAGCGTCACCTCTGCTTTGCATGAACATCGGCCACTAGTGGTGACACGTGCAATTTCATTGACCTTGCTGAGACAATGGTGTATCCTGAACGGACCGGTGTAGCGTGCCAGTAGTTTTTGGCTCAAGCCACGTCTGCGTAATGGGGTCTACACCCACACTAGATCACCGGGGTTATAGGTTACATGCCGGTGTTGACTGTCGTAGCGAGTTTTGGAGGACCCTTGCGCTGCCAGTGTACGTAAGCAGGCAAGTCGACGTGTCTCTCCCGCATGACACAAAGTTTTCGCAATTGTTAAATTTTCATGGACGACAAAAGGAAAGATAGTGTCCAGCGTATGTCGAGGTGAGTGAGCGTAGAGTGGACAGAGAGGGCTGTTGCCTGTTGTTTTGTGCTTCACCGTTTAAATGCGTGCATGACGAATGGTAATACTTCATCGCAGTTTTTGTGGTCGGTGGTAACGTACATTGACATGTGGATGAAAGTTGGATTTGTGCGCTCGGTGAGGCCGTTAGTTTGCGGATGATACGCAGTGAAGTGTCGGAACTTTGAGGCACACAAACGAAGTAATGGTCCGACAATATCAGCAGTGCCCCGCCGCTGTGGTCTAGTGGCTAAGGTACTCGGCTGCTGACCCGCAGGTCGCGGGTTCAAATCTCGGCTGCGGCGGCTGTATTTCCGATGGAGGCAGAAATGTTGTAGGCCCGTGTACTGAAATTTGGGTGCACGTTAAAGAACCCCAGGTGGTTGAAATTTCCGGAGCCCTGCACTACGGCGTCTCTCATAATCATAAGTGGTATTGGGACGTTAAACCCCACATATCAATCAATCAACAATAACAGCACTAAATTGTCGTTGACGGTCAGTTATTATCACGTGAGGTTGCCCGTGCCGCAGAATGACTGAATGCAACAGGAACTCTGAAACCTGGACTGCCGTGGCGGAGGATAAGGCAGCCGTTTCGCAGTACTAATTCAGGTAGTCGGCGCATACAATTATCCAGCGGTTACCTTTTTAGGAGCGTGGAAATGGTCCCATCAGATCAATGCCGTTCTTTTCAAAATGAGAACCGGGAGTCTTTAAGGATTGCAGGTGACCAACTGGACCTGAAGTGGGCCGCTTGTGGCTCTGACACTGTGTACAGCTGGCCACGTACTTTTGAATTTTCTTGCTCATTTTCGGCCAGTAGAACCACTATTTTGTGCGGTTCCAAGATGGCCAGAGGTGGGGTCATCATGTGTGAGACGCAGAACAGACGTTTGGAGGGACGCAGGAATAACCAGCAGAAAGCGGGCGCCCGTCGTGGACAAGTTTCTATGGTAAAGAAAACCATTTCGAACGCAGAATTGGCCTTCGCTTAGTGACTTTCTTGCTCCGTAGAAGAGAGCTTTCAAGCATGGGTCATTACGCTGCTCAGCGGTGAAAGCCACGGCATGGGGAAAGCCAGATGACAGAGAAGCGATAAGGTAGTCAAAGTTATCGGCTTCACAATCTGTTGTCGGTAGCGGCATCCTGGAGAGGCAATCCACATCAGCGTGTAGACGGCAAGTCTTGAATAAAATGGTGAAGACATATTCTCGCAAACAATTGGCCAATCGTCCGAGGCGACCGAATGGGTCACGAAGGTTGACCAGCCAACACAAAGAATGGTGATCTGTGACGATAGTGAATGGGCGACCATAGATGTATGAGCGAAACCGTTGCACGGCGAAGACTACCGCTAGGCATTCCTGTTCGGTCACTGTAAGGCTGCGTTCAGGCTTGCTTGAAGAACGACTTGCGTATGCCGCAACGTGTTCCTTCTTGCCAGAACGCTTAACAAGAACGGCCCCGATACCGTGGCCACTTGCGTCTTTGTTAATTTCCGTGGGCGACGAAGGATTAAAGTGCCGAAGTATTGGCTGCGAAGTTAGCAAACACTTCAGATGGTTTAAAGCGGCATCTCACCCGGAGGTCCACTGAAACGTGCTTGTCTTGCGTAGAAGGCTCGTCAGAGGGTGAACGACGTCCGCAAACCTGGGTACGAACCGGCGGAAATACTAGCAGAGCCAGGCAAAGCTACGCAGTTGTTTGACAGATTTAGCACGCTCCAACAATTCGACAACCGCTGTCTTTTGTGGGTCAGGTGTAATGCCATTTTTGCCGACGAGATGTCCCGACACCATTGTCTGTCGCTCGTCAAAGTAGCACTCTTTTGGATTCAATACAAGGCCAGCTTTTTAATGCAGTTGAGCGCGAGATCTAGGTGAGTGTTGTGCTCCTCAAACCTACGTCCAAGAATTACGACATTGTCTAGATAACACACGCATATATGCCATTTTAAACCACGCAATATAGAGTTCATAAATCTTTCGAATGTCGCAGGAGCATTACATAATCCGATTGGCATAACTTTGAACTCGTAAAGGTTGTTGGTCGTAACGAATGCCGTCTTTTCTTCGTCAGCTGCATGCATCAGAATTTTCCAGTAACCTGATCTCAGGTCGACGGATGAAAAGTAGGACGCGCAATGCAGGCACTCTAGAGCGTCATCGATGCGCGGCAGTGGATAGACGTCTTCCTTGGTAGCAGAATTCAGTCGGCGGTAGTTAATGCAAAATTTCCATGTACCATCCTTCTTCCTCACTAGAATGACGGGAGCAGCCCACGCACTTGCAGATTCCTGTATTATTTCATTTTCAAGCATTTCTTGGACTTGCTCGTCGACGATCTTGCGCTCCAATGATGCCACTCAGTAAGGTTTCTACCTGATGGGATGCACCGACTCAGGGTGCATCTGATGACGTACCTAGGACGCTGGGAGTAAGAACCTTTGGCTGTTTTTAGAAAAATCGAACACTCGAGTGCTTACATGAAACGTCGAGCAGTGTGTGATGTTCGGTTTGGTCAAGTGACTTGATGACCATTTGCAGCAATGGGGCATCCTCTGAACCTTCTAAGCCCAGAAGTTCATTTTGGCTTGTAGCATCAACAAGCGCAACCAGCGTCGTAGATGATTTGGGTCTAAATATTGCAGGTATCATGCTGCCTGGCAAAACTGCAGGCTCCATGAAGCTGTTGATTGTTCACACACCTGACTGTCCATCAATGACTGACACTATACATTGGGAAATGAGGATGTTCTCTTTCAGGCATGCGAAAGGATTCGGTTAGAGCGTGGCGTCAAACGTGCCACAGTTTTTACTTGAAGATGTCACGGGAACACCCACAGCAAAAAAGGCAGGAACGACTGTGTCTACGGAGACAAAAAAGATGCATTCTTCCAGACAGGAATTTTCCAAGAGCACCGTTGTGAAAGTGACGTGTATAGAAAGGTGCTCACTTGTGCAGTCTACAGTTGCCCACACTCACACAAGAAGTCGATACCAAAGACAACGTCATGTGTAGATCGAGGAATAACTACAAACTCTGTGCAAAACACTTTGCCACAAAGCGAGACATCCACATTACAATATCCCACCGGACACAACCCGTCAGCACTTAAACCACAAAATGCCACCCCACGATTCAGGCAAAACCTCACTTTTGGTCCTAGAAGGTTCTTAAAATTATGCTCATCACAGAGACTGTCGCTCCTATATCCACAAGTGCCGTAGTAGCCACTCTATTGAAAACTACGTGAACTGTGTTCTTAAACATAAACGCTGACGGGGGTATATCTGTAAATAGCACCTGTGATCTCGCGGCTTCACCCCCACTGGCCGCACGGACTAGTTTTCCGGCGGCGGTGTCCGTGCGCGTCCCCGTGGCGACGGCGATCGTGGAGCACGTGGAGCTGGTGGTGGCGTCAAACTTCGATCAGAGGCCGGCGAGGGGTAGCTCAACACGGTAGGTGCTCGTGGTTTTGTTGACATGGAGAGCGAATGGTCGAAAGGTTGGTGAGACATGTGCCAAGACTGTCGCTGATATGAGCGGTGGTCACAAAAACGTGCGATGTGACCCAGGACGCCACAGTTGTAGCACACCGAAATTGGTCGAGAGGCACGTGGCTGCTCAGATTTACGACTCCTCTCCGAAGGCATGGGATTATGGTACCGCCTTTCAAAGGCACTGTAGACAGGCGATTTTGGGTAAACAGGCGGGCGAAAACGTAGAGGTGGTTGACGTGGTGGGTGAAAGTTTAGAACAGGCGGGTGGACAAAACGGGCGGGCGAAAGTTTAGAGGTGGTTGACGTGAGAATCCAGCCTAGTATTCATAAGCGTCTGCTGCGTTGATCGATGGTAGCGATGGTAGAAAAGAAACAGGAGTCTGCACACGTTCTGGTTCACTTGCGTACGCATCCTGAAAGTCGCTGGAGTGATGATAGGTCTGCTGACATCGAAGCCGCTCTTTTCTGACGATCTGCCACGTGGTCAAAGCAAGGTCGTTAGACGCCACTGTTTCAACACAAGCCACAGTGGGGACGTTGGACAGGTGGCCGAACTTCGGAGAAATTCATCGCATCTTAAAGGATTCAAATGTACGACAGTGCTTCATCACGTCGGACGCGGAGTTCAAGCAGTCTTTCTCAATTAAGATATTGTACACGTCTCCGGCTATCCCCTAAGAACGAGTCTAATCTTGTCTTCTTCAAACATCCTTGTATTCACAATCTTGCACAGCTTCAAGATTTCTTCGATGTACGTCACCGAAGCACTTCTGCACTTCTTCAAGAAAGCGTTCCCAAGTCTTGAACGTGTCCTCATGGTTCTCGTACCTAATGAGGGTGGTGTTAGCTAACGAGAATACAACATGATTTAGCTGTTCGTTTGAGCCCCAGCCATTGCTTCTGCTAAACCACTTGTAGTTATTGAGCCACACGTCGACGTCTTCTCCTGAGGTCCCACCGAAGTTTGGTGGCACTCTGTAGTACGGCACGGAACCCATTGGAGTTGGCCACGAAGCGTCAAATGGCTGCTCTTGGGCCACTACGATCGGCGTAGTTGAAAGTCTGGTGAGGTGGCGGCTGCGACGAAGTCCTGGTAGTGAAGCTCCCGTCTTTGGCTTTGTCGTACCCAGCGCCTTCCACCAAATCGTTACACAAGGTAAGGTACTTAAGGGGTTTTTAATGGGCCATTAAACCCCTTAAGTACCTTCGAACATTTGAAAAATATTATGAGAGGTTGCTTAGGGGCCATTTGAATGGACCTGAGCAGTGGCCAGATTTTAAAATAAGAATTGCTTTAGTTATTTGCTATTCATGAGAAACAATGCAGGGTGGCTGAGAAGAGGCCATGGCGAGACACAGCAGGGGGCTAAGGAAGCTCTGTTACACCATTGCAAAGCGTAATTTACTAGAAATGGCCTATGTCGACGTAGGGGTTCGTTTGTAAGTGTTTTATTTAGAATGGGAAGGGATAGAATAAAAGAGCAAGAAAATCAAAAAGATTGTAGGCAAGCTAAGATAATTCAAAAATGTTTTCAACACATGTAAAAATATAAAATGAATAGAGCACAACATCAATATTGGCATGCGTTGTTTTTCAAAGCTGGAGATTGCAGAGTGGGATGACTTCAGCCATTTATTTGTGTCTTGAGTAGATGCTAGTTGGTGTTGCGATTCGGAGGAGTCATTTTGATGTAATTTTCGTAGCAGGAATATGGTAAGTCAAGTGCGAAAACAACTAATTCAATTCTTTGAGCTCAACCGCTTCATTTCGATCAAATTATTGTTGTTCGGACGCCGTTTTGTCACTATTTTAATGACGCAATGCGGCCTCCACCCGTTCTTTGCACATTTCGTGGATATTCTAATGTCTTGACCGGGAGAATACCTAGACTCTCTTGTGGCTCCCTTTCCTTCTTTGTTTATTCTCTTCCCTGTTTTAGATAGACCGCTTACAAGATAGCCCCTCCGATTTTTGCACATCAAACTTGAAAAGACACTTTTTACTCTTGTTTTTCTTTATATTTCAAATAAATATTGCTTTGCTTCTGTAGTCATCAACGTACGCTACATATATAGCTTTACCACACAAATTATTTTTTTTCAATTTTAGACTTTTTTGTGTGAAAAAAAATGAAAAGCGTATCTATAAAGTAGATGCTGATTAGCTGCTATTTCATTGAATACCTTTTTTGGGGGGAGAGGCATGTGTTCGTAAACAGCACAATAGGACTAAAATATTTGCGTTCACGTCATCGTTTTCAGGGCATATTTGCACCTTACAATTTTACTCCGTTTGCAGCAGGGCACTTCTGTATCGCCTAAACATTTGCGAAACCACCTTTGTGCGTAGACAGTGGAAGCACACCAACAAATAGGGGTAACACATTTGCCACAGCAGAATTTGCTTTTCAGTTTTGAACAGTATTGACACACTTGAGACATTTATTATCATTTCACGGCACACAATTGTGGATACAAATTTTTTGTGAAGGAGGATAACCATCCGAAATAACATTATTGCTCTTCTTGACGTATAAAAACTTTTAAAAACAGGAGGAGGGTCACGGCATTCGGGTCGCCCTTTTGAACTTTGCAGCCCTTCTGAGAGAGCGCACGGAATGTTTGGAAAAGTACACCTAGTGAAGCAATACGTGTGAAAACCACACCACCGAGTGTTACCCTATTAAACTCCACAATATAAAAGTAACTATAAGCAACCTATTTGAGCATAACTGGTCCATTAGAGTAGAATCGATGACATGGAGGTACGTGGCTAAGATGTAGTTGTTATCAAAATTTAATTGACAAAGTAGCCTTGACGCAGCTTTGAAGCTCGTGCGCAAGGCCGGTTTGTCTGTGCCTGCATTCACACGGTGCGAAAACTGTTTCATTCTGGCAAGGCATGAAAGAGCATGCTGTGATGAGTGCCTATGCTGTCCCACATCTATTAGAACGGCGAACATAAACACGCATTTAATTGCAAGCAGCAAAAAGAGCAACAGATCTGGCCCTTCGCGTCTGCCACGAGGAAGTCGAATAAAATAGAGGTTAATTTCCTGCAAATAATTTTTCAGCATCCTAGTTTCCCCAGTCTGAGCAACATGGCACGCGAATTCGCACTGCCGCCCTATCTGCCACCACACGTTAATAAGGGAATTTCGTGCCTACACAGGTGTAGCTCAATCAGCCTTCAACATGATTGATTGATATGTGGGGTTTAACGTCCCAAAACCACCATTTGATTATGAGAGACGCCGTAGTGGAGGGCTCCGGAAATTTCGACCACCTGGGGTTCTTTAACGTGCACCCAAATCTGAGCACACGGGCCTACAACATTTCCGCCTCCATCGGAAATGCAGCCGCCGCAGCCGGGATTTGTTCCCGCGACCTGCGGGTCAGCAGCCGAGTACCTTAGCCACTAGACCACCGCGGCGGGGCATCCTTCAACATGGCAGAAATGCGCTCTGTGTCTGCTAGATGTCTGCCCTCTTCTGCTCTCTCTCTTTCATTTAGCCGTGGAGAGAGAGAGCGTGGTCATTAGCCACCCAGCGAGTGCTTTGAAGCTGACGCTGCTACGTAGCCTTCGCAGTCACCCCTGAGGAAGGAACCAAGTCGGTTCCGAAACGTCGGCTTTCTTCAAAACTTTTGCTTGGAGCCTAAATCATCTCCCATTTTCATACCCAACCAGACAGACTTCTGTCAAATGTTAACTTTTAAATTTGGTATTACAGTACGTGAATGGATGACGAAGGTATGTGACTGGTGCAAACATGATCATCATGAGGTGTGCGTCATGTATTAACATAGCTACATGAAACGCTCAGGATGCGCTTAGAGCCGATTCGCTAGCTTCACTTATACCAAATTTGGTATTACGTTACGTGAATGGATTGGAGTATAATGGGCCCTTCATGATGTGCTCGTGGCCATTTTTCTAGCTCCACTTATACCACATTGGTGTTACGTGATGTCAGTAGATGACGAATTATATGATTAGTGCAAACATGATAATCGTGACATGCGTGTCTTGTATGAACATGATAACATGCCACGCTGATAGCGTGTTCCAGGCCGTTTCGCTCCCTCCACATATACTAAATTCAGTATCACGTGACGTGAATAGAAGACAAAGGTAAATAACACATCCAAACATAATAATCATGACATGGAACTCATGTACGGCTTCATTTATCGCCGCCTCGAAGCATTGAGTTGATCATAAAGTGATCAACATTTCTCATTTGTGCTTCGCATATCATTGATTCCCACTGTACGTGGGATCTGCCAATTTTTTTCTACTTCGCACCTTTCTGGTGCCAAAGGCTCCCGTGGTGCCGCTATATTCTTTAAAATTTTTAAAATATGTGTGACTCCACAAAATTGTGAAGCCGTGCATCGAGCGTGCTGCTTCTACTAGCTGGAATGTGTGTTCTGGCACCACACTCAGCTAGAGAAAACCACCGAGTCGAGTGGCAAGCGTAGCAGCGTTGACTCTGCTGTTCTTTGTTGTGCGTAGCGCGTTCCTCTGGTCACTGTGGCTTTCAAGTTGACGCTGCATGAGGTCACCTACGAGTACTTGTTTTCCATGAGCGAGTAGCTGTAAACGTGGAGTCATTTCCTTGCAGTTGACGCGTGTCCCGGATGTTCTGGCACGTGCACATTGGTTCTCAAAATGGGTTCCGTGAGCAGCAGAACGTGAGCAATCAATTCCTGGTTCACACTTATCAGCTACAAATGTATTTAGACAGGCAATTTCTCATTTCATTTTATATTTAAAAAAAGCGATAGGAAGTGAAATCCACTCATCGGTGTCTGCAGGTAGAGAGAAACACTTGGTTACGTGCGAAGCCATGTTGCCAAAACGAGTGTTCAAACCATTGTAAACATAGTAATGGGCACCTCGGCGCTTTATTCAAGACTCATTACGCATCAGCGATCACTTGGACCGTTTTCATTAATGGCTATTTGGCAATGCTCTGTTTTGCAATCGCAACTCGCAACAAGTGCTTAAAGAGGCGTCGCGGCATGCGTTCCGGCCCCGGGCTACGCGAGCTTTTGGCTTATCTCAATCAGTGTTTTGGTCGGCGGCAGTGTGACTTCATTTTCTTTCTTTCTTTTTTTGCAATGAAACCTGTCTTTCTATGATCAGCGGTTTGTTTGCTTGGTCACGAATTTTTCACCTGCCTAGCGCGAGGACATCACGTGAGTAACGGAGCGGCGTGGGCACCAATCGCAAGTCGATGTAGTATTGTGAGCTCTACATCGATGGTGATGAACTATAGATATTGAAAAAATCTAGAACTGGCCAACTTGCGCTGTATCAATAACGCGTGGTTGCTCTCGTAGAGAGGCGTTATCAGTATCAATCACGTATCACTTAGTGGCATATGCACGCACTTAACCAGATAGTCTATGGGGCGACATTTCTCGGCTCTCGCGCTTGGAGGTGGTTCTGTATCAAGTGGCCGCGAATGGCTGTGTAGCATGCTTTTGTTTTCTGTTAAAAGCTCTTGACGCTATCACGTAAGGCTTTTCTTTAAGAGAACGACCGCTGTTACGTCACTAAGCTTCTTGTGCAATCACATTTTTTTTATTTCTTTTTGAGTGTAATGTGTTTCATTTAATGCTTTAGCGGAACCTAGCTTTCAACAAAACCTTCTTTAGAAATTACTTCACATGTTACGAGGACTAGATAAGTCACGTGGTATGTAAAAGGGTAGTGCAGTTCATACCTAGCGATAATCTGTTTAAAAACTTCCTTGAAAATCTGTTTGAGGGTAATGTGTACTATAAACCAATTAAAATATGCACTGATGCCCCCACATTGCGAAACATTGGTATTATTAAGCTCCCCGGACAAATTAGTAAAGGCTGCTAACTGATCAAAAATTGAAATTTCGCTGGTGCAAAAACTGCTCTCAATTTAGTTTCAGCCGTCTCACCCCAGTTTGAGTAAGGCGTTAGCCTTAGGTCTAAAAACAGAAGGTTTAATTCCCGCAGCAGTTCTTTCGTAAAGTCAAGTACGCTTCCATTCTCAAGAGACACTAAAAGGAAAACGATTTTTGGCAAATTAGTAACTGTAAGTTCACGTTCCCCAAAACACCTATCTAGCCCCGACATTATGCTTGGAAACAGAGAAAACATGCAATAAAAAATTTGGGTGGAGTTTACGCTGAGATTTCCGTGCCAAACACAGTGACGTATGAAACATTGAAGGCGTCTACTGGGGGGGGGGGGGGGGGGGAAGAGAGGTCATACGTAGCGTCTACTAAAAAAAATGAAGTAAATTGACTTCTATGGGTGCCCTAGACCTAGCATACGATAGTTTGGAAAATATCATTGACTCTATGTTGTGAAAATACAAAAAAGACATTTAAAATTTGCTACGGGATGCTCAAATGCAGAGTTGCTACAGCTGCGCTGAGTGCCAATTTGATAAAAATCCTCATTTGTGCACCGAGCTGTGCCAAAACCATGAATTTGCTGAAATCACGCCACGCTGCGCTGAAATGCCCGACCAGCCTCAAATTTTTCTGAATCGCTCTAATTTGAGCGAGAAATGGAGACCACTTTAGCCACCTGTAGTTCGCGTCATCAATCTATGCGGGCAGACCTTAACCGTAAACTGCAGTGTAAGATAGCTGCTCATTAGACCACCACACTTGCTAAAGCTGATCGACCAGATGTAGTAACGATAACACGCACCCGTTGGTCTGTTTACCACAGCAGATATTTACCGGTGGAACGACGCAACTACAACACAAAATTGTGTTGCCGTAGCCAGCAACACTTTGTGGGAATTATCAATTTCCTAGCCAGCAAGTGCGGTCATTGCATGTTAGGAATCATAAGGAACTAAAGCTGGAAGTGTACAAACTTTTAGCACGTCGAGCTTGTACGCTACCAGCTTTAGTTCATACCGTGGCCGCGTCAGTTGCCATAGCAACGCCACATGCGGTAGATATCTAGTGCCGTTGCGAGGCCAACTGGCGCGTGTCATTATTACTTTATCTGGTCAAACGCGCCTTGCAGGCAAGCCGAGAATTCGTACCCTCAGCCTAACCCCTTCATTAAAAATTTGAAGGGGGCGTTGTGGTTGAAAAAATTCTTGATTTTGTTCTAACCTGTGCAATAGTACATGGGTGGCCTGCGGGAAAGTGTTATATTGAAAAGAGGCTTAGAGTTGTAGTCTCCAGACACTGCACTGTTTGTTCAATGACGAATGTATGTATACGCCACATATTTGTGAGTACTAATATGCCCGCTGATGTCCAAGAAAGTTACTGGCAAAAAAATTTGGAGTACAATATGACATCACTTCACATCACATCACTTTATTTCCGTAAAGACCCCTCAAAAGGGTATTACATAAGGGGTGGGTGTACAATGTAGCCAGGTGACTTCACTCGGTAAGAAAGTTTGTTAGATTGTCCAAGAAGTTTCATGGATTAGTAATGGCTGCAATGGTGTGGGAAGTGCCATTGCAATCTGTTGGTGCTCGGGGAAAAACGAAGAGGAAAATGTGAGGTTGTGAGCACGTGGCCGTGACACTTGCAGTTCATGTCCGTGGAGATGAGGTATGTGCGTAAGGTGAATGTAAACTGAACATCGATGCAGCTGTAAAAATCGAACAGTTTCTTCTCACAGTTTTACGAATCTCATGCTTGCCATCTTGGGAAATCCACATTTGAATTCTCAAACAATTTGACAGGCGCGTGACTTCCAATGAGGACCTTATCATTGTTTGCTGAGTGGGGTGATTAAAGAAAATTGTTTTTTTTTTGCTTGTAACCTGCTCCAAAGTCTGATTCTAGTGCTCAAAACGTAACAGTTTGCTGCTCCGGAAATTGCTCCAAGTCAAAATTCGGCTCTTGCGCCCCTGGCAAAAGTTTAAGCACAAAACTTTTATTGAAATACCGACCTCAATTTTTATCCTTTAATAATGAAATGATGACAGTGAATCTTGTACCATTAGAAATCTCAGACAACAGTTTGTCAATCTAAGTGAAGTCATTGTTTCTCCTATTGTCCCGAGTATATCTACCTGTGGCCGGTCTGGAGGGGCACACTCGCTTTCTTTACGGCCTCTGTGAAGGAAGGAGGCTGTGCTTCCACCTATCGCCGCAATCTCGCTCCAAACTGACTCGCCGCCGTCCATTGGTAAAAAAAAGCCTAGAGCACTGAAATCATGCGCAGGTTCATTTCTACTGTTGCACTTCCTGCTGGTACTAATGCAATAGAAACATTGTAAGAAGCATATATTATAACTCTTTCTGTGACTTCTAGAAATGAGTAAATTGATAAGTATTCCATTCTGCACGCAAGTACCATTATGTGTCGCGTTCAGAATGCTCGGCCACATGTTCCGTCACCAACTGGCAGACGAAATGACAGACAACGAAATCTCTTTTTTTTTTGAGAAAAATAGTTTTCGAAACTTTTACTTTGAATCCACATGTTGGCAGCTAGTGTCCATGAAAATGATAAATTTGGCTCATTTTTGTTCAAGGTATCACATTTTGTGCTTATTGAAATAAGTACTTCAAAAAATGTGAAATACAAAACGTAACAGAATGGCTACTATCTTTCTCCTGTAGGCGCGAACAGCAATCGGATAGCAGGAGTAATAACAATAGTAAAAATAATGTCAATAAAAATAATTATTTTTCAAAATGAAAACACAAAACTTAGAAACACGCAAGCGCATGTGCTGATACAATTTTAGAAAGTCTTTATAGTCCAAAAACAAAAACCCAAGCCGAAGCACACCAAGCTGAGTCCTTACAAACATAAAACATCCCAAGCCCACACAAGCCCAGATGCAATCTTCAGTGCAGATGAAAAGATGTGAAACATTTTCATATGCAGTAAAGTTCGCCAGAGACGCAGGGGAACAATAAAATTTTAGAGAATCCGAAAATGCTCTCATTAGTACTAGCATATTTTCATTGCGCCCGATGAGAAAAAAAAAGCACTGTTGACAAATCTCTGTCGTGATGCTTTTAGCTGAAGTAGCGACAGTGTTCCCAACCAGAAATGCTTTTGCGTGGACTTGCAAACAAAGCCAGACGGCATGTCATTCTGATCTGGTGAAATTTTTATGCAATTTCCTTGAAGAATACCAAGCAACATTTCAGAATTACCGCCAACCCTTCTGCGTGAAACTTGCCCACGCTTTCCGGACAGTCCAGTAGCAGCGAATCTTTAATATATGGCTCAAGAATCAACTGCAGATTGTCAAGGATTTTCGATCGAGGAAGTTGTTTTACTGATATGTTTATGGAAGACGCCACAGGGGAAGGCTTTGGGATTTTTGACAATGTGAAGTTCTTTAACGTGCGCCTAAATAAGAAATCCAACCACACGAGCCTCAAGCATTTTCCGAATCAGCGAATAGAATGTGTTCGACTCCTAAAAACAGATTTTTGTGCAATTGCGTGTGCGTATCCATTACCCAGTGTATGCGTGCCGAAAAATGCAGGCTGTGCCCACACACACTTCTACTACTCTTACCGCTTCTTACAAAAGAAAAAAGTTATAAGCACGAGAAAAAGACCAGGAAAAGCTGATTTACAATGCAATTTGTATGCGGCAAAAGGCGTTTTGAAGAGTTAGGGAGCCTTCATGTGCGTGCGTCTCTGTGTTTTAGGGTGGTGAAAAGTTCCATCATAGCTGCTTACCGTGAGCTTTGGCGGCTGCAATATTTGACGGACTGCCATGTTAGTTCTTGGCGGTCGCTGTTTTACATTGAAGGTATGCTATAGCGTGGGTTTGAACGACAAAGGGGTGCTTTTTATAGCAAGCTCTGACAGCTGGAGGGTTGTTTTTTTTAAGTTACCCACCGTTTTGTTGTGAAAAGAAACGAGTTCGTTGACTCCACTTTGTATACAATACTGTTAAAACAGTTCGTTTCTCTCAGCTGGTACACCCATCGCATTGGCCAAGTGAGGATATTTAGAGAGCCTATATTTGCGAGGGGGAGATGTCTCTGTAAACAGATTTTCTGCGTGTTACTCCTGAAGCAAATTACCTTATCACTGAAGACACCTCAAAGGCCTTTTAGCGCAGGGCTCGAGACCATGTGGTAGTACATGACGGTACCCGTAACGGGAGGAAAGGTGGATCAAACGACCACGTAGTTCGTGATCTCCTCTGCAAACTGCATAACTCCGCTAACCTGTTTCTCATACCACAAATATTGCTTATGTCAATAATATAATTTCCTGCAGGAAGTTCCGTTCTTGTGAACGAATCTCTACAACGGAGTGCTTAAAAACTTTACAAGCGGTTAGCTTTGCCAGAAAATTGTCGGGCGCTCAATCATATTACAACCATCCCCTCCCCCTCAAGCTTGTATTTAATTATGCGAGAAGAAAAGCAGGGAGAAACAACAAGGAACAAACCAAGTTTTTCAGGTCAGATTTCATTGCAAACAGCTTCCGAACAGCATCTAGCTTTCATTTCTTCAAACCCTCTTGTCTCCTTTGCTCGAAGCTTGTGTACTCGAAATGGGTCTTCGACAAAGCAATAATGCGAAAAGCCATACAGGCCACGAAAGACAAAAACTTAGTGTTTATACAGTACTAATTAAAACTGACATTAAGACATAAATATTTGTTGTTGCTGTTTATGAACAACAAGAAAAAAATTGTGACGCTGCACCGCGCTTTCCCACGCGGCATATTTCAGTTATAAGCAAACAACCGGTATCTTTGGTGCATAGTAACAGAGGTGTTCAGGACAGTCAGAAATAGTGACTGACACACAAGCAGACTTACGACGGATGTACACGAAGAGTAAATCAGTCGCATTCTATATTTTTATAACAAAACCTTTACTGGCATCGTTGGGTGAGATTAGGTGTTACTTTTTCAAATGTGCCCTTGTTGCGAAGAACAGATACCCCGTAGTAAGATGCGTAAAATTTAGCTGCTGCGTCGGAGTTGTACACGAGTCGACAGGAAACGCGCTGATCGGCTTCAACATCTGCTCTTCTAGCACATCTGCGAGAAAATGAGCACGCGAACGCGAGAGTTTGTTGGTGATTTACAGGCACGGCATTTCTCACACGATAAAGCAAATCATTTCATGAAATATGCGGTGATAAACTCAATCAGCTTTCCAGTCGCAATACATTGAGTACTCACCTCACAATCATGGGAGAAAGCACTCAGCTCTCAGCAGTCTCGCCTAAGTTGCGCAATCCAGTGTTTCCGTCGGTTCCGGAGCAAGTCGGAAACCAGAGCATTCTGACACCCCGTCTCCAGATGATAGTGCATTGCGGCACGCAGCACCCAGGCATTTTCACTCCTATACTCTTGTAGTAACACTTAGCGCGAGGATGGGGTCACAACAGATGCTAGATCCCGAGCGATATGGTAGACGCGGCTCATACCGCAGCTTGCACACCCGCTCTAGTGGAGTATGGCGGCGCAGGAACACTTGGCCGCAAGAACCAACACGGCGCTTGTTGTCTTGAAATCAGGGACTAGAAACATTGTGTTTTAGCGGGCGGCAGCCAGTGGTGCGTCAAAGGCTGACACCATCCTAAAACATGATGACGCGCTCACATGTAGGCTCCCTATGAAAAGTTGGCTCTCCATGCTTTCATGCTGAGTACGGTGTCACTGTATAGAAACAGCTATATTGTACTCGCGGCGGCTGCTTAGGCCATAAGAGGAGGGAGCGAGCGAGCGCCTGTAGACCGGCCGTGAGTACCATCCCTTCGGTAATATTCTTCTCTTCACAACTGATCAGGTAATCGTGCATGTACCGAAATACATACTGCCAAACAATCAAATACTACTGTCCTGACTCATCTTGTTGGCATCAGTTAAAGGAGTACTGAGACGAATTTTAAACATTTAGTGATTGTTGTTTTATACAAACAATTTAGTTTCAAGAAGAGAGTTTTGTGTTGCCTAGGAAAGCATCGCATATATTTTTAATACCTCTACCTTTAAAAGACACTTTCAGTTTCGCTACCAAGTGGGTGGCTTCTCCTTGATATGACAAGGCAGTGTGACATTGCGCGGAATCGGCAATTCGCTACCTACTAATCGCAAATGAGCGACCTGCTCATGGTACATATAAACGATAGGTGCATTGTTCCTATCGACCATGTGAGTGATTTCTAGGAATTAGGCTGCTTGGAAGACCCCGCTTGCAAACTCGGAGGAACCTTGTTGACTCGTCATGATAATGTCCACTGCATTGCTTGCCAATACTAACGAAAGCTTTAAAATCTAAGTAAATATCTTATGCATGCTGGCTGACTATTGTGTGGCAAATAGTAATACTACTTCCATACCGACGTAACTAAAATTTCCCTTTTGCGATGTCTCAAAATTGTCTTGGTAAACCTTCAAAATACACTAAAGCCGAAAACATTTTTCGCTGATTTGTCATGTACAATTTCTCAATCCAGGAAATACCACTTGTGTCGGGACACGATGCTTGGTAAGTGAGAAAACGCACGAAAATTAAATGTGGGTGCAGATACCGCCTCGATCTCGCACAAAACCACGCGACATCATGAAATTGAAACGCGTGTTCGTCGTCTTACGTAGCTAATAATTCATAAAAAGTTAAGTACACTGCCATATGTCGGTGTGATGGACCTAAGGTACGAAGTTTCAGAGATATTCATCAAGACAATGTTGCGAAAACACAATATATTTTCAAAATTTGAACATCACGAAATTAAAAAATAAACTTCAGCCCTAATTTTCTCCGCTGATAATGAACTAGTGGTATGAGAGGTCTCGGGTGCAGCGGGTCAGTCGAAACTGAGACAATGCTTCTCTTTAGTGTATTTTTAAGAAAGGTTGCAAACTGCTGCTGCATCACGAGATTCACTGCAAACACTCCTTTGAAGCAGTATTTGATTGTCAATGCCTTTAAAAGTAGATTTCAAATAAAACATCGGAGGTTCTATGAAGCTGCTCACTGAAAATTTAGTCCTATCACCTCATTGAACTTAGCCTCGTAGGGGACCTCGTGCTCTAGCTACTTAACAGCGGTCATAAACCCTTTTGGGGCAAGGCAAAGCGTTATTGTGATACCTTTTTTGTGCCCAATTCAGGGGATGTCATGATATCTTGAATGTACAATAATCCGAAGACATGCAGTGAATTTAGCTTAGGTGTCAAAGGCCTGTACTACCGTGAAACGGGGTTAATATGTGACAGATTTTGCATGTTTTTCTTCCCTTGTTGGAGAATTGTCAATGTAAAGGAAAATTAAAAACGATACAACGTTTATAAAACCTTCCCTCGCACGACGGAGTGTTCTAGTGATCCGACTTTTTAATACAAATGACTCTATTGCCGTTAAAAGCTGTCAAAGTGTGGCCTCATCGTGTGGGGTAACTTTGTGAAAACTTTGTTTCTGGCTGAATATGATTGGAAAAAAAGGCTAGCACAAAGCTACACCATCAAACGTTTTTTTGCGTTATTTACAGCTGATTTCTGCTCTTGCAACCTCACAATTGTACGAAAATTTATCCATGCGTTTACCTCCACAATGAAGATCTTTTACCTCAAAGAGACCATGTTTGCCTACTGACCAAGTAGATTCATTTGAATACAGAATGATTTCTTTTGAGTACGAAATGACGTCTTCGAAGTCCTGCCACCTCCAGTTTTTTTTTTTGGGGGGGGGGGGGGGTCTTCCCCATAGTACTGATGATTTGCCTATTAGGTTTCACTGCTGTTGCTAATCCCTGGTAAACGGGTCGTTCAAAGTTTACTGTGTCGGATTTATCCTTCTCGAAGATTTTTTTTCTCCGGAACACACTTTATCGAATCGAAAACGTTGCAAGTGTAGGAAACCAGCGCTAAAATTTCCACGGCCACCGTAAAGGTGAGTGCGCCCACTTCTCAGCTGCCCCCGCAGACGAGAGTGGCGGCTGGTAGAGGTTGCGCCTGTGCGCATCACCGTAAGAAAACCAAAAGGTGCTGGTGGTACTGCTGCGCATTCAAGTGCAACAAAATGTAAAAAATGAGGATGTATAGAGGAAAGAGAGGACGTAGAAAGAGGCAGTGTTCCATCTAAGTGGTAAGCCGAGCGAAATTCTGCTCTCCGTCTCCTTTCTAGTGCTGTCGGGCTCGTTTCTAAACTGGATGGCATGTGTCTGCTGTATGTTTTTGATAGTGAAGACAGCCACCAGTGAAACTTAGGCCCAAATAGTCGAGTTTAACATGTGGTCTGCCGCAAATGAAACGAGCATATTATGAAACATACGGCATGGTAATTTTTCATCATGCCCGCTGAGTGTTAAGTAGTGAACTTCAAGACCAGCAAAGTTTCCATGCGTCCATTCATTTGGTCATCACCACCAAACTCTGTCTGATGCCACCGTGTGAAGTGAACGATACAATAGGCAGGTAGTCTTTTTTTTTTGTAAACAGATGCGTGTAAAGGGAACTGCTTTGCCCACAACACTTGTGCGGGGCCACGTTCAAACGCCTCTGAGCTGTTATAAAAGATACTCTTGCGGTGAACACTCGACGCCGAAGAGCCTCTGTTTGCCCTAATCTGTGCAAAAGACAGGGTTCTTGTTAGAAACCAAGCAGCGACCTCCTCAAATTTTGCTAAGGCACGTTTCCGGGCTAGTTGGTTGAGATTCATCATTTTCACTGATATAGCGCACCACGACAAGGACACACACAAAGGAGATATGCACACACACACAGCGCTAACTTGCAACTAATGTTTTATTTGCGATCACACACGCTGTTTATACAACAGTAGACCGATAAAACCTAGATAATGTCACGTCAAGAATACAGCACAGCCCATGCACCTGTCATAACCGATAGCGACAATCTACACTAGCCCGTCAAAGTGAAGATTCGAGATACTTCTTTTCTTTAGATGATAATGCTATGGAAGCCAAACTCACATATTTTTCTTTCATTTTGTCTATTTCAAAAGCTTCAATAATTTCACGTGTGGTTCTGTCACGGGCCTTAAATAGTATACGGGTGTTTTGGAACACACTCACACATTTTTCTTTCATTTTGTCTATTTCAAAAGCTTCAATAATTTCACGTGTCGTTCTGTCACAGGCCTTAAATAGTATAAGGGTGTTTTGGAACATAGGGACGCAACCGCACCTCTAACAGTGAAGGGCCAAATGACCACATACAGCTTTTTATAGATTGTACTTGTGTTCCCTTAGTCTTTCATTCACACACCTTCCAGATTGGCCTATGTATTCGTAACCGCAAGTCAAAGGAGTGCTATAGACAACACCAAAACAACACTTCACAAATTTCTCCCGGTGCTTAATCTTACAATCCTGTTTCCCGCTACTTTCTGCATTGACCTTTTTGCACAATCTTTGCAACTTATCGGGAGCAGAAAACACTACATCCGCACCCGCCTTCTTTGCTATCCTTCGCAAGTTATGCGAAATGGCATGCATGTAAGGCACTACTGCAACCTTGCCTGCCTTAGTGGCGGTTGCCTGGTCTTTGACGTTTGCCCTTCCTTTCCTGCTTATACATTCGGCGACAGTGGTCAACAAGCGCAAGGGGTAGCCAGAGTTCAATAAACGTTATGCTTGAGCCCAAAAGCTCTCATCAAGCTTGTGGTGGCACGACTTCATCAGTGAATTCTGAAAACAGGATTTTATCACCGCACGCTTTACCAATTTCGAATGAGCGGACGTGAACAGAAGAACCGCCTTATTTTCTCGCGGTTCATAGCTCCAGCATACTCTTGCTGGCGAAAAATACAGCCCGTATCTAAAAACAGCAATAACATCAGTGTGCTTCATACGTTCGTCAAGGACCTTGTTACGTTTTGCTAAAAACAGGTCGCTCAGGTACGGGGCTATGCAGGAACCTATACATATCCTGTTCTTTTGTTTTACAGTGTTTCCATTCTACGTCGCATAGGTCGAGTTAAGATAAAAGTAAATAAGCTCTAAAAACTGATCACTCGACAGACCGGCAGTATTTTGAAAATCAACCGCTCCTACTCTGTCTATACCTTCCGACACACACGCCATCAACTCTGCCTGAGGGAGGGTGTAATAAAGGTCCTTAACGTCAATCGATAAAGCCAAAGGTCTGCGTTTTCCTTACCTGCGAGAAAGTCTAGCACTTCTTCCGATTTTCTATCAAAAAGGGGTCGTCAAGAGATATCAACTTCAAATGTTTTTGTTGAAATAACGCAATGCACTTTTGCTAGGATTCATTCGCTGAGATGATCACTCTGAGGGGCAGTCAACTTTATGGGTCTTTGCCGTGAAAAATATACCAAGATCCACTTTTTTTGTCTTCTCGATCGATCTAACCAGGCCTTTAAGATTAAAGCTTTTGCATAGCTTCTTCGCGGTAGTTCGCACTTTTTGTAACGAAATATTGTTAAGAGTATCAAATACAGAATTGATGGCCTCTGACGCCTTCGCTCGATACAATTATTTACGCATAACCGCAAAGCCACTGTCTTTATCGGCTGGTAGCAGTGCGAGGGAGTTGTCCTTCAAGTGCCTAATGGTCTCCTGAATAGCACATCTGCCACCCGTAGGACAGACACGCATGAAAACGTCGACACCTTCAGATACACACTTGTCAACGTCACCTTCCGGTACTTGTTTTGAGACATTCCGAACCATCCCTAGAAGTTCGGGGCTAGATTTTCGCGACTCGACGGCGAACTTTGGTCCACACTTGAGTACCTGTCGCACTTTGTCGGGCAGGTTCACATCACCGATAAAGTGAAGTGGATTCGATGGTGCGGAGGGCTTCTTTTGTACTTGCGTCCTCAGCCCCGGCAGCACTTGCCGCCAGAGAAATTCGGTTGTCCGCTCAGCTAGTAGCGAGTAATCGCGCCAGTCGTTGAAGCTTGAACTTGGTCCCAGAATGAGCCTGAGATGATTTCTGTACATTCGAGTTTGTCTCTGCCATTCAGATCGTATAACTTTGCAAATACGAACACCATGGTTGAAGGAAGGCAAACAGTATCCAAACAGTGCCAATACTTCAGGAGGGAGCCCCTTGTGTCGGATGTAGAATCCAAGTGTCCGAGCTCTGCAGGCTGCCGTCGCGATCAGCGGGATGATTCGGCAAGGGTCGGTGCTGTACCATAAAAGAATGCCCGATGTACAAGAAATTAACTTTGCTAAGGCACGTTGCCGGGCTAGTTGGTTGAGATTCATCATTTTCACTGGTAGAGCGCACCACGACAAGGACACACACAAAGAAGAGATGCACACACACACAGCGCTAACTTGCAACTAATGTTTTATTTGCGATCCCACACGCTGTTTATACAACAGTAGACCGATAAAACCTGGATAATGTCACGTCAAAAATACAGCACAGCCCATGCACGTGTCATCACCAATAGCGACAATCTACACTAGCCCGTCAAAGTGAAGATTCTAGATACTTCTTTTCTTTAGATGATAATGCTATGGAAGCCACACTCACACATTTTTCTTTCATTCTGTCTATTCCAAAATTTCAATAATTTCACGTGTGGTTCTGTCATGGGTCTTAAATAGTATACGGGTGTTTTAGAACATAGGGACGCAACCGCACCTCTGACATTGAAGGGCCAAATGACCACATACAGCTCTCTCTACATTGTACTTGTGTTCCCTTAGTCTGTCATTCACACAACTTCCAGATTGGTCTATGTATTCGCAACCGCAAGTCAAAGGAGTGCTATAGACAACACCACAACAACACTTCACAATTTTCTCCCGGTGCTTAATCTTACAATCCTGTTTCTCGCTACTTTCTGCATTGACCTTTTTGCGCAATCCTTGCAACTTTTCGGCAGCAGAAAACACTACATCCGCACCCTCCTTCCTTGCTATCCTTCGCAAGTTATGCGAAATGGCATGCATGTAAGGCACTAAAACAACCTTGCCTGCCTTAGTGGCGGTTGCCTGGTTTTTGACGTTTGCCCTTCCTTTCCTGCTTATACATTCGGCGAAAGCGGTCAACAAGTGCAAGGGGTAGCCAGAGTTCAATAAACGTTATGCTTGAGCCCACAAGCTCTCATCAAGCTTGTGGTGGCACGACTTCATCAGTGAATTCTGAAAACAGGATTTTATCACCGCATGCTTTACCAATTTCGAATGAGCGGACGTGAACGGAAGAACCGGTTTATTCCCTCGCGGTTCATAGCTCCAGCATACTCTTGCTGGCGAAAAATATAGCCCGAGGTCAAGGAATTTTAAGAAATTGTCATTTGGTACTTCATGCGTCAGCACCAAGGGAGATAACACTGTCATGAACATGGTTAGAGTTTCAGTCACAACTGCGTCAAAATTGTTATGATTATTATTGGCAACGTTCAGATAGTCATCTACATATCTAAAAACAGCAATAACATCAGTGTGCTTCCTACGTTCGTCAAGGACCTTGTTACGTTTTGCTAAAGCAGGAAAGGAAGGGCAAACGTCAAAGACCAGGCAACCGCCACTAAGGCAGGCAAGGTTGCTGTAGTGCCTTACATGCATGCCATTTCGCATAACTTGCGAAGGATAGCAAGGAAGGCGGGTGCGGATGTAGTTTGAAAATTAAAGCTGTCGAAGAGCAGGGAGTCAAGTGTTTAAATTTTGCTGGTGATAATTTAAGTGAATGTCTAAAAAAAGATAAAACACGGAAAGCACGTTTGGATGGAACAACAATACGTAACAATCTAGAGAACAAAATTCGCCATCACTCACTGAAAACAAGTCTGTTTTGTGCTCCCGGGTGACCTGCGCTATACAAACCAAAAGCATGCAGAAGCAATGAAAAAGACCCGCATGAACAGACTAAGTTACAATAAAACAGCCAGTACCAGGACTTCGAAACAGGCTCTGTGAATACGAACTAATTTGTGTCAAGCAAAACGAGCTTCTGGTAGAATATAGGACCGAAACACGGGAAACCTAGCAAGAGCGCGACGACACCCCCCCCCCCCCCAAAAAAAAAAAACCAACTGAAAAGTTAACCTCAGCGTCTGTTAGGGTCACATAAAGCACGCTTACACTCTAATCACCAGCTTTTTTAATGAGAAACGCTTCAAAATTTCGCGTGCAGTCCTATTTTTCACTCTTTTAAAAAATTTGGTGCTGTTGAATTTTGGCGTGCAGCGTACACAGCGCTTACTGTGCTCGGCTAGGTGGCTACCAGCTTTATTGCGTATATTCAGATTGTGTTTTTTTGCACGTTCATTAAAACATCCGCTTGTCTGCCCTATGCCGCCGCGTCCACAGCTTAGGGGAATGTCATACACCAGATTGGACACACACTCAGTTAACCTCTTTTGGCGCCGAGTCGAGCATTGGGGTATCGCTTGCCGATTAGTCATGCTGCACGCGGGGCTGTGAAGACAACCTGAACACCGTGCTTCTATGCTACCTTTCTAATGCTGTGCGAAATTTTGTGCATGTAGGGAATCACTTGTACTTTCGTCTTTTGATTCTGTCGTTCGTTTTCTCTTTCACATTACTTAGACTTTTAAAGCAACGACTCGGAAACCTCAGAAACTAGAGACGATGGGTAGCCTGCACTGCTCAAACGTGTAACCTGATCTTTGCAAGTTCATTAAACCTTCATTCATGCAATGTTCATAGGACTTTTTAGGGCCGCTTGAAGACAATCTATTACTATTCCTCTCTTGATGAGTTTTAACTGAGTGCTTTTAAAGAGAAGTAGGCCTTTCTTTGACCTTGGACTGAGGTTCTAGCAGATTTCCTCTGAACTGAACTGCAGCCTTAAGTCCGTAAATTGCAGCATATTCTGTACTTGCAGCTCTTGCGTGAAACTAGGACTTAAGCCATATTTGGTCGAAACATCAGCTATGTTCTTCGCAGCGCCTTCGATCGCTTCACCGCATACATCTTTTAGAAATACGAGGAGGTCTTCACAGGGTATCCTTCGTTTCTGGTCTCTGAGGCTTCTGAGTCGTTGCTTCAAAAGCCTAAGCAGTCTGAAAGAGAAAACAAACAAGAGAATTAAAAGGGAAAGGTACAAATGATTTCCTACATGCAGAAAATTTCGCATAACATGAGGAAGGCTGCGTCGAAGCACGATGTTCAGGTTGTCTTCTCAGCCCCGTGTAAGTTTTCAAAATTGTGCAGCATAACTAATTGCAAGCGTTACCCCAATGCTCGGCTCGGCACAAAAACAGGTTCACTGGGTGTGTGGCGAATGTGGTGTATGACATTCCCCTAAGCTATGGACGCTGGTGCATCGGGCAGAAATGCACATGTTTTAATAAACATGCAAAGAAGCACAAGCTGAATGTACACACTAAAGCTGCTAGCCATCTAGCTGAGCTCTGTAAGCGCTGTGGCTGCACGCCAAATTTCAACGGCACCAAAGTTTTATAAATAGTGAAAGATAAGACTGAACGCTAAAGTGTTGAAGCGTTTTTCATTAAAAAGCTGGTGATCAGCGTGTAATCATTCGTAATGTCACCCTAACGGACGCTGGGGTTACCTTTTCAGATGGTTTTATTTGAAGTGTCGTCGCGCTCTTGCCGGGTTTCCTGTGTTTTGGTCTTATATTCTACCTGACGCTCGTTTTGCATGACACAAATCAGTTCGTATTCACCGAGCATGTTTCGGCAGCATAGTACGGGCTGTTTTATTTTCCTCAGTCCGTTCTCGCGCGTCTTTTTTATTGCTTCTGCATGCTTCTTGTTTGTATAGCGCTGGTCAAGCGGGAGCGCCAAAAAGAGTTGTTTTTGGTAAGTGATGGCGACTTCTGTTTTCTAGATTGTTATGTATCGTTTCATCGCCATGACACGTGCTCTCCGCGTTTTATATTCGTTTGGACACTCACTCTGTATTATCACCAGCACAAGTTAAACACGTCACACCTTGCTCTTCGACAGCTTTCATTTTGAAGGTGCTGTTTTCAGATTATAAATCGTGCCGTCTTGATTTCGAGGTTCAGGTTTCCTTGTGAGACATAGGTATGCATTTTCTTTGATATTTGATCCTTATGGGAGCATTTGCGTTTTCTTTTTGCTCCTAGATCCTGGGTCCCCTTATATAGTTTATCTTGCCCCTCTCTGTATAGGTAATACAGGCAGGCTTTTGCACATAAAAAGGCTTGTTCAAGTGCAAATAAACTCAGTTAAGTCAGCACTCGTCTGTGTTCTGTGTGTCTCCATTTGTCTTCATCTAAACTGTGCTGAAGGCTATCCAATTATGTACTAACTCGCCTAAGTCAAACTCTTCGGACAAATTTTTTTGTTCCACAATGCAGTAATACTGTCGCGAAGACTTTTAGAGCTGTTTGTTCCAAAATGAAGCATGGCAGCGGCACACGTGTGTACTCTCCCTGCAACCAGTTGTCTGGCGCGAGAAGTGGTGTTGTGTCGCGACTATCTGCCAAGTGTTGTTATTTGGTGAGCCACCTCTTCACTTCAGATCTCCTATGAAACCAAGACTTCGGATCGATGCAAGTCCCAAAAAGCACCTGAAGTTTTTGAGGTTTATTTTATGCGAAAAGAACAAGATAGGAAACCACATCAGCACTTCTTTCATAGCACGTGGAGATACCGTTTTAAATGTAATACAGGAGCCTTGCAATAATCCACAAGCTTCAGTGCTGAAATTGGGTTTGCATAGATTCTTTCCTATCCGGTGGTCAGTCATCCTCTTGTGTAGTATTAGTTGACGTGTTCCCAAGAATAATTGAGTTGAAAATTTGTGTGGTCGTGTGTCTTGTTGTCCTGTTTAAAGTTATACAGCCATAGGTCATAGCTGCAGACTAGTTCACCTGGCTTGCAACCCTGTATGTCATGTTTGGAAATCATGAAAGGCCTTGTGTTTATTTGTAAATTAGTCAAACAAGCTTGTTTTATTCATTTTCCAATGAAACCTATTCCTAAATATTTTGGTCTCCGACAGAGTTTCTTAGCACACGGACTGTTGAAGTACTTATTCACTTCTTTTCATAAGAGCCATATGAATTTTGATCTAGATAGTACAACATAACGTCTGCTGTCATTGTTTTTCACTGTTCTAGCTGGCATATATGTTATACTGCAGTGCTTACAACATATTTCGATGTGTTTATTACCATTCACGTATGGAGGTGTCTGAAAAAGCTAAGCGTTTTATCAAGAAGTAGCTGTTGAAGTTTGTTGGCCTAAATGGATGTTTGGAAAGGTCCTTCTTAGATCTGTTTATAGTTTTGCAGCGCGATCACTGCTGCACCTCAGAGCAGGGATTTGCGACAACCTGTGATGGTGGTTTCCTGCCCAATCGCTGCTTGGAGGACCTTGGGCAGCCCACCGTTTTTGTCTCATCTGCTGCAGCCTCTAAATCATCACCCCACCTCTCTGCCCTGGCCAGCCCCATAGACCCGTGCTGTGCTCGCCTCCTAGTTTGGGCTGTATTAGTTTTTCAGCAGTAGCTTGAAAACTGAACTGAAAGATAAATGATTTTACTTGGTATATTTAGAAATAAGGTATAAGAATTGTGTTCAGGTATTCTTATTCATAGATTGCTTGTGTGCGGGATATTTGCACCAAGCAGTTACTTTAGTTAATGTTTTTAGCCAATTCTTCATAAAACAGCATAGATTACAATTTCTCGCAAGACTGGGAAGGAATGTGTGAAGAAAACTAGACACTAACTAGGCTTGCGTAGTCTTATGCCCTACATAAGGGGCGGGTAACAGGTAACGCTAGAAAAAAAGCCATAAATGGGTGATTTAGTGGAATCGTGTAGTGTGTCTGCACTAAGTCATCCAGCGGTCAGTCGCCTTGAAGTACACCGTGAAGCTGGTACAGGGCTTCTATAAGCTGCCAGGGGAAGCTCTGGGGTCGTACTGTAACGTCTACCGGCCAAGGAATGTGAGTAGTAAAAAGCTCATAATAATAACAGTGGAATACTGGCAAGCCAATGGTAGCCAATATTCGTCGTAAAGTTAATGGTGGCGTAATAGTTGCGTTTCATTGGCAACAACGTGGCCCGAGAAAGGTTCTACGCTGGTTGTATGTCGGCAACTACGTCGGTGAAAGGACGGGCCTTGATTGGCATGTGTCTAGTGGCTCAGCGTCAGGTGAATATTGGCAGGTGCAATAGCAGAACTTCGGGCCCAGGTTGAATTGAACATCGGTCCGACATCTGAAGAAGTTGAAATTAACCGAGAAGCCGTCTTTGGGCCAATATCACGGCCAACGTCAGCCGACACGGGTCCAAGATGGTTCCAACGCCGGTGTGCGGCCTTGGCTGCACGAGAAAGCACGGGCGACATCTGCAAGCGCAAACACGCCACATCTGAGCATGCGCGGTGCCAGTGATGTGTCTGCCTCGCAGTACTGATCGCTGATTATCACTGCGGATTCAACAACCGCTTTGGTCATAGAAAGCGCCCTGAGCGATTTCGCGAAAAAAAAACAAAAAAAAACAATGAATAAAGACCAATTAAATTGTTGTCACTGTGATGTGATATCACAAATCAAGAATATTTCTTTTTAGTTGTTGTTTCATTTTGATTTTGTAATGTTGAAGCGCTTCGCCGTCCAAATCAGCCGTCGTGGCCGCGGAGAAAAAGAAGGGTGGAACCTGCAGGGTTGGCACATTATTGGCTTCGTGCAAGCTTAGATGTGGCGTATTTGTGACTGAAGATGTCACTCGTGTTGTTCCGTGCGCGACGCTTCGTCGTTATAGACAGTCGAGTTGAGCACCGCACACGGCATCGTACACCGCACATTTACACCGTGGGCTGGCCAAACACGCAGAAGCAACTGGCCAGAATTTAGCCTAGATTAGACAAAACATAACGAAAAAAGGGAAAGTAACTGGGCATCCGGGCTCTAATGTGCCTCTTTGACAATTCAGTCACACTTTAAAACATACATGATCGAACTGTTTGCACATTCTTTTTTGTGAACGAGGCTCCCATGCGGAAACTGAAATGCTGTGCCCCTATGTGAACTTTCATAGTCTGTGCTAATATTTACTACATGGGCTCGAAATAGCAAGCGCAACAACAAAAAAAGAGAAATGTGACAGTGGCACTGCCAGCGGTCGTGACAGTGACATCGCGTACGTAGTGCGCTGTGGCACGCCACCTGTAACGTTTACTGCAACTTTTCGCATTGTGTCCCCTGAGGAAAGCCACACAGAAGAAGTGAAAACATTACAACGCTGTTCAAAAATGAAAACACAGAAGTCGCCGTTAAAAACGACGTATCCAACCACCAGCTTTCTTTCTTAGCCAGACCGAGGCGAGATACGTGATCAAACCATGCACGCCACAGCGATTGCAGCACTAAGGCTTCTGGTACAGGGTCTTGCACCCGATACTAGTGACGTTTCAGTATCAATGTGCGGACTCTGGAGAACAAAACCTTCGAGAAGAATGACTTCGACGTAGTAAACTTTGAACGACCACTTTACCGGGAAGTGCAGTCAAACCTGATAGACATATCATCAGCAATAAGGGGGGGGGGGCACCCCCCCCCTTATTGCAGTCGAACCTGACAGACATATCAGTGAAGTCAAACCTGAAGTGCAGTCAAACCTGACAGACATATCGTCAGCAATAAGGGGGGGGGGGCACCTAGAAGAATTGGAGAGGGCCGCACTGCAAAGATGCAATTAAGCGATCAAAAGCAATAATTTTGTACCCAATTTATTCCACTTGCCAGTAGACGAACGGGGTATCTTTGAGGAAAAACATCTTGATTAAGGAGGTACAAGTATGAATAGGTTTTCATACAATGGTGACGTGGTTTAGAGCAGAAACGAGTTGTAGATAACTCAAATGAACTTTTGATGGTGTAGCTTTGTGCTAGCCTTTTTTTGATAATATTGTTGAGAGGAGAAAATAATATGATACAGGACGTTGGTGCGACCAGAAAAAACGAGGTCTGTATTACCAGAACAAAAGAGCAGCAACTTAGACGTCGTCTTCCTCGGAGGAACCGTGGGTGCTGTCCACGCTCATTACTTCGTCGTCCTCTGTTTTCTTGCCCGGCCTTTAGCCGTGACATTAACCTCGAATTCAAGAAAGCGTCGTCCTGATGCTCTATAAATAAAGTGCTTTGTACTCGTTTGAAGCGCATGGGTTTATTCGGAGAAATAAGGCTTCATCCATATCACGTGCACAACTTCTGGAGCATACCTCCGACGTTTTAAGGAGTTCGCAGTATCAGGAACAACCTCATAATTATTATCACTGAGATGTCGTATAACTTTATAGGGACCGAAGTACCGTCTCAACAGTTCTTCTGAGAGGCCACTACTTCGAATAGGAGTTCATATCCAAACTTTTTCTCCTGGCTAGTAGGAGACTGGTCGGTGACGAAGGTTGTACCGTCTTGAATCTTAGTCCTGCTGGCGACAAATACGTAGGCGTGCAAGTTGTCGGGATTCTTCGGCAAGCTGAGTGATATAATCAGCATCCGCTTCGGCATCTTTGATCTCATGCGACTGCATATCATCCAGCGTAGTGGTGACTTCACGACAATAGAGAAGGTGGAATAGCGTGGCGTTATTCTTGCTATTTCTTGATTAGCCGTGTTATAGGTGAACGTGAAATACGCAAGATCTCATCCCAGTTTTTATGCTCCACATGGACGTACATGCAGAGCAGATCTGAAATTGTCTTGTTGAGACGCTCCGTAAGACAGTTCGCTTGCGAATGATACGCCGTTGTTCGCCGGTGGAATGTACCACTAAGTCTTAAAACTGTCTGTAATAGCTCGGCGGCAAGTACAGTTCCCCTATCAGTTATTACCACTGATGGAGCGCCATGTCTCAGCACCGCATTTTCTACGGAAAATCGGGCTGCTTCACTTGCCGTGTCCCTCTCCAGAGCCTTGGTTTCGGCGTAACAAGTGAGGTAGCCGGTGGCTACTGTAATCCAGCTACGACCTGACGATGAGGTGGGGAATAGTCCCAAAAGATCCATTCCGACTTGAGATAATGGAGTAACAGGCACGTCAATAGGATGGAGGAGGCCTGCTGGTTTGACGGGTGGGACTTTTCTGCGCCAGTAATCAAGACACTTCCGAACACAGTGTTGCACTGTTGATGTCAGTCTTGGCCAGTAGTATTTCTGCCTCACTCTGCACAACGTACGCGTGTAACCCTAGTGGCCGGATGTTGGTTCATCGTGGCACGCCTGTAATACTTCGCTCCTTAGAGATGCTGGGACGACGAGTAAGTGGTTGTTTTCGTGTGGCGTGAAGTTCATTTTAATACAGGACGTCGTTGCACAGGCAAAAATGACGAAAGCCCTCTCGCTAACAGTCTAGGTACAGCTGAAGTGCGGCCCTCTTAAAAACGTATTACGGGTTCTAGCTCGGGGTCGTCTTGTTGCAGCTGTGCGACAGTTGCCGTGTTTACAGCTCCGAAAAAGGCTGTGTCTTCATCTTCTGCCGTCGCAGGTTCGTATGCCGTAGTAGAAAGGCAATGAACGTCTGAATGTCGCTGCCTTGATCTGTTGACCACCATCATGTCGAATTCTTGAAGCTTGAGGCTCCAGCGCGCCAACCGCCCTGAAGGGTCTTTTAAATTTGTTAGCCATCAGAGGGAGCGATGGTCTCTGACAAATTAAAAGGACGACCATACAGATATGGGCGGAATTTTATAACCGACCACACCACCGCAAGGTGCGCTTTTTCCGTGGTGGAGTAACTTGCTTCAGCACGTGAAAGAATTCTGCTCGCGAAAAGAGTTACTCTTGCGGCGCCATCCTGCCACTGCACGAGTACAGCTCGTAAGCCGACAATGCTAGCGTCGGTGTGCGATTTTGTCGGGGCGTCATCATCAAAGTGTGTGTGGACTGATGGCTTCTGAAGGCGTTGCCGCGGCTCATGGAATGATTTTTGCTGTTCTTCAGCCCATACGAATGCGACGTTTTCTCTGGTAATGTGGGTCAACGGTGAGGCAATGCGCGAGAAGTGCTCAATGAAGCGTCACAAGTAGGCACACAGTCCTAAAAGCCATCTGACCACGTTTTTGTCAGTTGGCGCTGAAGAATTTGTAACAGCAGCCATTTTTTCATAGTCAGGCCGCACACCTTCACTACTGGCAAGATGCCCCAGGAACAGCAGCTCTTAGAAGCCGAAGTGGCATTTTTCTGGCTTATGTGTTAGTTCGGCGGAACGGATAGCTTGAAATACTAAGCACAGTCGCCTGACATGTTCTTCCAATGTGGCAGAAAATGCGATGACGTCATTTAAATACACTAAGCACATCGGCCACTTGAGGCCGGATAGTACGGTGTCCATTAGCCGCTGAAACGTGGCCGGTGCTGAGCACGAGTCAAATGGAAGAACCTTAAATTTAAAAAGGCCATCAGCTGCCACGAAAGCTGTTTTCTTCCGGTCTCTTTCATCGACTTCAATCTACCAACACCCACTTCTTAGATCCATCGACGAGAAATAACGGGCATGCCATAGTCGATCGAGTGAATCGTTTATACGTGGGAGTTAATAAACGTCTTTTTGGTTACCTGATTCAGCTTGCGATGATCCACGCAGGAACATAAAGTGCTGTCTTTTTAGTTTACTAATACAACCGGCGAAGCCCAAGGGCTTTTTGACGGCTGGATAACGTCGTCTTCAAGCTTTTGTCGCAACTAGTTTTCGATGGCTTCACGCTCTCGCGAAGATACTAAGTACGGGTTTTGCCTAATGGGTCTTGTCATGTTGTTCGTTATAATTTGATATTTTTTCAGTCGCGTTTGACGGACCATGAACGTCGAAGAGAAGCAATCTTTTAACTTGTTAATAAGCTGCATGATACTTCGCTTCTGCGACGGCAGCAAACTTGCTCCAAACTCAACAGATAGAAGTGCGGGGGCTACATCAGTTCAATTATTCTTTTCAATAGTTAGGCAGTCTGTCTTCTCGGCGAGCTCTTTCATGTACGCGACTGCCATGCCCCTCGTTAGATGTAGGCGCTCAGAGCTGAAGTTCATAACAAGGACGTGCGTGTGTCCACATTTTATGCTCACGATGCCTCTTGTGATAGATAAACCATGACTGAATAGCAGTGTTGGAATTTGCTCAGCAATGTATTCAGAATATTTCAACGTGTGACATGTCACAGCCACGAGTGCACTCGACCACGGTGGGATGGTCACGCCGTCGTCGAAGACGCGCAAACGTTTACTTCGCTGATCTGTAACAGGGCCCATTCAAAGTTTTATCTGGGGTCATTCAAAGCGTAACCGATCTCTCAGGAATGTTGATAACGACGCCGTACTCACGCAGGAAGTCAATGTCCAAAATCAGGTCTTTGCAGCGCTCCGATAAAGTTACGAAAGTTGTGACAAAATCTGACCTGCCGTTATTATTTGGAGTGGTACATTTGCTCGTCGGCGTCACCAAGTGACCACCTGTGGTTCTTATGTTCGGGCCGATCGATATTGTTCTGACTTTCTTTCGGCATTCAGCGAGTTTAAGGCTTATAATAGAGATGTCCGCACCAGTATCTACCAGCGCTGTTACTGGGCGTCCGTCTATACAAATGTTTAGATTGGTGCTTACGATTTCCGTTGATGTCGGTGACGTGATATCGTACATATATCGTCTGTCATACGATCCGTGGTATCGTTCGTCGTATCGCGTCGTAGAGAAGATGTTGGGGGTGTGATAGCATCTCGACGGGTGGGAAGCTTCCCCTGAAGGTTACTGCTGTTAGTTTCCCCGACGAAGGCTAGGAGATCTGCCCCGGACCACCTCGGCGTAACTGCGCTGCTGCGACAAGTTAGAGGGAGATGAAGGAGAGCGGGATAGACAATATGGCACATCGAGTTGCTGTGCTTGCGGGCCTGTATTGCTGTCATGGCGGTTATTGAAATAAGCACGAGGGGAGGTTTGTAGAATGTTCTGATGTCTAAGGTCACGGTACGGGCAATCGCAGAAAATATGGCCGGTTTCTCCGCAATGGACGTACAGTGGTCGACGGTCGACAGTGCGCCACAAGTCCATCTTACGGTTGAATGGTCGACTAGTGGGCATCCTTTCCGACCAAGATGCAGATGTCGGTGGAGTGCACATCGGCGGCGTTTGCATAGGCACGTTAGACTGTGGATACGGCTGCGGCGGATTGGGAGCTGGAGCCCACGGCTCGTTGTAAGGCCCTTGGCTGACGTCACGATAAGCCAGTGGTGACAAGTTGTGCGACACTGGAGTGAGTCGACTGGCGGCTAATGTGCAGCTTACAGACCGCTGGTCTGAGAGCGATTCGGGCTATGAAAATGCCTGGCGTTGTTCTTGCCGCACAACTTCTGCAACGCAAGCCATGGTATTTTTTTGCGGAGTCACAAGGAGGTTTTGGATCTCCTCTCGAGCGACCTCACGAATGAGTGCGCGCAGAGAACACCCACTACCGGAAGTCAAAGCAGAGAGGCTGGGAGATGTGTTGTTTGGTTTGTCATGGTATCAGCGCCATTGCTGCAGCGGTCGCTGGATTGCCGTAGCCTCTTTGTCAAATTCTGCTACGCTTGTTGACGGAATGCATAGGAGACCGGCAAACAGCTCTTCTTTGGTGCCTTTCATCAAATCTCGAAGTTTTTTACCATCAGGCATCTCGGGATCAGCCCGTTGAAAGAGGCGGGTCAAGACTTCCGCAAACATGGCGAAGCTCTCCTTTGGTTTCTGTATGCGTGCCTCGATAAGCTGCAGAGCAGAATTTCGGTGGTCGGTTTTTGCGAATGTCCCGATAATTTGCTGCCAAAATTCATCCCATGAAGACAGCGTTGACTCGTGGTTCTCGTACCACGTATGAGCACTGTCTGCCAAAGCAAAGTAGACGCGCGATAGCTTTTGTTAAATGAGCCAGCGGTTGACCTTGGCAACTCACTCATACTGGGCTAACCAGTCCTCAACGTCTTCATAAACCCCACCATGGATGGGCCTCGGAAATAGGAAGCTGATCATAAGTAAGCTGTGAAGACCCTCCAGTAGCAATTTCTCCAGGCATGGTGTGTTGCTGGAGAAGTTCGAGCGGGTTTGCCTCGGGACTAAGGCTTCGCTGTCGGCGACGGTAGCCGTGGACGGGAGTATCCACTGCAGGAACGGGTTGCGGGGGCGGACCTGAAGTGCAAGGTTTCGGAGTTGTCCAAAGCATCAGTTGGAGAAGTCCAGCACCTCCACCCCTGTCGCGAGTTGAAGATAACAGGATGCAGGGTGACGGTGCGACCAGGAAAAACGAGGTCTGTATTAACAAAACAAAAAAGCAGCCGCTTCGACGTCGTCTTCCTCGGAGGAACCGTGGTTGCTGTCCACGCTCATGACTTCGTCGTCCTCTGTCTTCTTGTCCGGCCTTTAGCCGTGACCATATTAAGTCAGAAACAACGTTGTCAAAAACTAGCTTGACCCGATGGGGCAACATTGTGACAGCTTTAAATCTCTAGAGAGCCATTTGTAATAAAAATGCGGATTAGAAGTAAACTCGGTCGTACAAGGGAACGTTTTGAAAACGTTGTGCCATTATTCATTCGCCTTTATGTTGATAATGCTCCAGGAAGGGAAGCAAAACGTGCAAAATATTTCACAAAATAACCCCATTTCACGGTAGTAGAGGTATTTCACATCTAATCTAAATTCATTGCATCTTTTTGAATCGTACTGCAGCAGAGATATCACGATATCCTCTGAATTGGTCACAACAAACGGATCACAATAATGCTAGGCTATGCCTCAAAATGAGCACATGACCACTGTTAGGTTGAGCACAAGCAAAATGACGAGGCCAAGTTCAATGAAATCATAGGACTAAAATATCAATGAACAGCTTCATAGACCCTCTGATTCTTGTCCTTGAAATCCACTTTTGTAAGCATTTACACTCAAATATTGATTCAAAGCAGTGTTTGCAGTGGCTCTTATGTTGCACCAGCAGTTGGCCATATTTTTCTAAACGTACACTAAAGAGAAGCTATGTTACAGTTTACACCGACACGCTGTACACGAAGACCTCTCATTCATTGTCAGCTGAAAAAATTAGGGTTAAAGTTTATTTTAAAATTTCATGACGTTCAGCTTTTGAAAATGTAACATATTTCGCAACATTTGCTTGATTATTATTTCTGAAACTTCGTATGTTAGGTTCATCACCCTGACAGATGACAGTGTACCTAACTTCTTTGAAATAATAGCGACATTAGACCTAGTACATGCATTAAGATTTTATGATGTCACGCGGTTTCGTGTGAGAACCCCAACGTGGCATCTCCACTCACGTTCACTTTTAGCGTTTCGTTTTTTTTACGAAGCGTCGTGTCGCAGTGATAGTGGGTTTGCCGGGATCGTTGAATCGTACTTTACTAATAAGCGAAAAAGTTTTTCCCCTTTAGCGTCTTTGAAATTGTACCGGGACAACATTGGGACATCGCAAAAGGGACATTTTTCGTTCCCTCGGTATACAAGTAGTATTACCACTTACCACACAATAGTCAGCCAGCATGCATACGATAGTTACTTTAATTTTAAAGTTTTCGTTTCACAGTATTGCCAAGCCGTTGAGAGGATATTATCGCGATGAGTTAAGACGGTTCCTCTTATTTGCAAACGGAGTCTTCCATAAAGCCTAAATAAAAGAAATCACTGTCATGGTCATTAGGAACAATGTATTCATAGATCATATGTATCACGAGCAGATCGCTTGTCTGCCATTAGTACGTAGCGAATAGCTGAGATCACACTCAGCAGTGTCACCCTGCCTTATCACGTCACGCAGAAGATACCCACTTGATATCGAAACCGACAGTTTCTTTTAAATGTAGAGGTAATTAAAATATATGCGATGCTTTCCCAGGAGAACAGCACTCTCTTTTCGAAACCAATCGTCTTGTTTAGAGCAACAGTTCACAAATATTTAAAGCACTTCTTAGAATACTTTTAAGTAAAGCCTACAAATTGAATAGGGACAGTAGTATGAGATAGAATGGCAGTATGTATTTCGGTACTTGCACAATTACCTGATGAGTTGCCAAGGAAACATCATAAACAAATGAATAATGGATCATGGCCGGTCTACGGGCACTCGCTCACTCCCCCTTTTATGACCTAAGCAGCCGCCTCGAGTATAATATAGCTTTTTCTATACAGCGACAGCGCACTCCACGTGAGGGCGTTGAGTGCCAACTTTTCAAAGTGCGTTTGGCCACATACGCTTTGCATTGTATATCGGCTGTCCCCAGACACTTTCTCGTGCTAATTACTTCTTTCACTTGTAGGAAGTGGTGAGATTGGTAGAGGTGCACGTAGGCACAGCTTGTATTTGTCGGCACAGATACGTTGGGTAATGCATGAATATAAACACGAAACGGCACAAAAAAAACACTTTTTAAGTCTCGAGCACATCATATTCACTGAATTTCAAAATTCTTGAGGCTCGTGTACTAAGATTTATCATTGACGTGAACGTTTGAGAATTCCACATGGTTAAAATTCCCACAGGCTTTCACTATGACGTTCTTCATAAACGTATCAGTGAAATAACTTGCTCGAACCATAATCCTTGACAATCTTCAGTTGATTCTTGAGCCATACAATGAAGATTTATTGTTAATGAACTATCCGTGAGGTGTGAACAAAAGTTTTGCAGAAAGGTCGGCACATATTATTTCCGAAACGTTTCTCCAGATTCTTCAAGATAACTACATAAACATGTTAATAGATCAAAATGGCACGCCATCTGGCTTTCTCAACAAGCCCACAAGAAAGTTCTAGTTGGGAACATAGTGGCTCTTTCGGCTATGATGATGATGAGTACAAGTGGGGTTTAACGTCCCTAACGAACCATAAGATTATGAGAAACGCCGTAGTGGAGGTCTACAGAAATTTTGACCACCTGGAGTTCTTTAACGTGCACCTAAATCTGAGCACATGGACCTACACAATTTCCGCCTCCATCGAAAATTCAGCCGCTGCAGCTGGGATTCAAACCCGCAACCTGCGCGTCAGCAGCCGAGTACCTTAGCCACTAAGTAATGCTTTTAACAGAAGTAGCACCATGGCAGGGTGCTACTTCGGTTAAAAGCATTACGACATAGTTTTGGCAACAGTGCTTTTTTCTTTAGGCAAATTGAAAATATATTAGTACTGTTGATAAGATTTTTTATACTGCAAAATTTTATTTATTCCTGCGTCTCTGTCATGCCTTACTTTATATCAAAATGTCTCGCACCTTTACATCTGCAGGAAATTTTATTCTGGACTTGTGGGAGCTTTCAACTTTGTATGTTTGCAAGGACTCAGCGTGGTGTGGTTCGGCTTAGGTTTTTTTCGCAATATCACAACTTTCTGGAATTGTATTAGTACATGCTGTTTCCTGATTGTGCTTTTTGTATTATCATTTCGAACTATCTATATTTTTATTTACATTATTATAGCTCTTGTTATAACTCCTGCTATTACGATTGCTACTTGCGCCTACTTGTTGAAAATAGTAGTCATCCCTAACATGTTTATACTTTCGCCTTTTCGAAGTACTTATTTAAATAACCACGAAATGGGATACCTTGAAGATGTGCAAAATTGATTGTTTTCAAGGGAAGTGGTTGCCCACCTATGGATTCTAAGTAAACGTTTTCAAAACTATTTTCTCAAAAAAAGAGGAGAGAGATTAAGTTTTTTGTCATTTCTTCTGCCAGTTGGTGACGGATCGTGGGGACACGCTTTTTGAACGCAACGCACGATAGTACATGCGCGGCGAATGGAATATTTATCAATTTACTCATTTCTTGAAGTTGCAGAAAGAGTTTTAATGTATGCTTTCTATCATATTTTTATTGCATTGGTACCACCAGGAAGTGCAACAGCAGCAATGAACCTGCACATTATTTGAGTGCGCTAGTCTTTCTTTGCAACGGACGGCTGCGAGTTGCTTTAGAGCAAGATTGCGGCGAGAGGTAGATGCACAGGCTCCTGTACCCACGCCGCAAAGGAAGCGAGCGTGCGCTTCCAGACCAGCCGCAAATAAACATATTCGGGACAAAAAAAAAACAATGACTTGATTTAGATTAACAAACTGCGGTCTCAGAACTCTAATACTATAGGTTTCACTGTCATACGTTCATGATTAGCGGATAAAATTCAAGGTCAGATTTTTACTTGTAGTTAGTGCTGAAACAGTTGGCAGGGGTGTCACAGCAGAAATAGAATTTGGAGTAATATCAGGAACAATAAAATGTTACTTTGGAGCACTAAAACTTCAATTGGAGCAGTTTACAAGAGAAACCACATTCATTTTTTTAATCACGAAAGATGAAATTTTGAGCAGCTTGAGAAACAATACTTAGACTTAGAAAAAAATATATATGCAAATGACTCTACATTCCCCTAATCGTGCACCGTGAATATGAGTACTGCTATTTCAACAAAAGTAGCATTTTCTTTAATCACCCCACACAGCAAACAATGATGAGGTCTACATTAGAAATCACCAAGCCTGTCGAACTTATTGATGGAGTCTGAGGATTCAGTTGTGGATCCCCCAAGATGGTGACCATGAGATTCGTAAAACTAGGAAAAAAAACTCTTTGACATTTTAGGGCTGCAGAGATGTCACACCCTAGTCCAGATAATTTTGTCAGTGGCTTTTTAGATGTCAACGAGCATATTAGTACTCACAATTGAGTGGTGTAATTATGCATCAGTCATTGAACAAATTGTGCTCTGTCTGAAGAATACTAATATGAGCCCCTTCCAAATCTTACAACGCTTTTTTGCAGGGCACTTTCGTACCGTGGGGAAGGTTGCTCAGCTGGTTTCTGCACGGGTTAGAACAAAGGCAAAACATTTTCGAAACACATCCCCCCTGTCATCCATTTTTTTCATTAACGGGTTAGCTTTAGGGCGCAATGTCTCGGCTTGCTTGCAAGCCGCGTTTGACCAGATAAATTAAAAACGGCACGTGCCAGTTGGCCTGTAAACGACACCGGACATCATTCGCATGTGGCATTGCTATGATAACTAACGTGGTCACGGTATAAACTAAAGTTAGATACGTACAAACTCGACGTGATGAGAGTTTGCACACTTCCAGCTTTACCCCTAATGGTTGCTAACATGCCATGGCTGCACTTGCTGACTAGGAAATTGATATTTCGCACGAAGTGTTGCTGGCTACGACAACATAGTTTTCTCTTGAAGTTGCGTCGTCCCGCCGCTAAATATCTGCTGAGGTCAGCACACCGACGGGCGCGTGGCATTGTTACTACATCTGGTCCATCGCGTTTAAGGAGTCTGTTGGCCTAATGAGCAGCTATCTTACACTGCTGTTTAGGGTTAAGTTCTGCACGCATATAGTGATGACCCTAACTACAAGTGGCCGAATGGCCTTCATTTCTCGCTCAAATTAGGGCAATTGAAAAAAATGAGGATGGTCGGGCATTTAGGCGCAGCGCAGCGCAATATCGGCAAATATAATGATTTTGGCGCAACTTGGCGCACAATTGAGGAATTTCATCAAATTAGCACTATAGGCGCAGCTGTTGCACCCCTTCAATTAAGCATCACGTTGCAAATTTAAATATTTTTGCCATAATTTCACAATAATGGTTCGACTAACTTTTCCAAACCTTCGTATGCTAGGTCTAGGGCATCCACAGAAGACAATTTACTTTGTTTTTATTGAGTAGAAGCTACGTAGGACCCCCTCCCTACAGTAAACGCCTTCAATATTTCTTACATCACTGTGTTTGGCACGGGAATCTTAGTGGAATCTCCACGCAAATTTTCTGCTTGCATGTTTTCTCCATTTCTAAGCAGCATGTCGTGGCAACAGACGTGTTTTGGTGATTGTGAAATTACAGTTACTAATATGAAAAAAATTGTTGTGCTCTTTGGTGTCCTTTAAAAGATAATGAAAGCATACTTGACTTTACGACATAGCTTAAATAGTGAAGAGACGGCCTAAACTAAATTGGGAGCAGTTTTTGGAGCAGTGAAAATACTTTTTTGGAGCAGTACCTATATTTGGTGCAGTCAGCGACATTTATTATGTTGTCCAGGGAGTCTAAAAATGACAGTTTTCAGCAACGTGGGGGCCCCAGTATATATTTTATTTGGCTTATTTTTTATTTGATAATGTCAACTCCATACTTGGGGTCACAACAGAAAATATAGTGATCTAGTGTTATAATACATATAACACTGAATCAGATTTTGAAGGTAGTTTTCGAACAGATTACTACGAGTTTATGAATTGCACTACCTTTTTAGATACATTGTGACCTATCTAGCCCTCGTAACATGTGAAATAATATTTAAAAAAGGTTTTGTTAAAACATAGGTTCTCCAGAAACAATAAAAAAGCGCATCACACTCGAAAAAAAATTCTGAAATTGTGATTGCGCAGTAATCCTAATGACGTAACAGTGGTCTTTCGCTTAAAGAAAAGCTTGACATGACAGCGTCAAGGGCGTTTAGCAGACAACAACGACAACAAAAGCACGCTGCACTGCCGTTCACGGCCACCTCATGCGGGACCATTTTCAAAAGGGCAGTGCAAAAGGCAAAAAAAAAACCTCCGCATTGACCATCTCGTACGCGCGCGCATGCATATACCACCAAGTGATAAGCAAATGATAATAATAACGCCTCTACACTCGAGCATCCACGCGTGATTATTACAACACAAGTTGGCCAGTTCTACATATTTTTTTTACATATTTAGAGGTGATCACAGTCGATGTAACACTCCCGATAATAGATCGACTTGTGATTGCCGCCTGCGCCACTCCGTGACTCGCGTAAAATGTTCGCGCACTGCAGGTAAAAAATCAGCGTCCGCGCAAAGAAACAGCCGAACGTAGAGAGGCAGGTTTTATTGCAAAAAAGAAGAAAATAAAGAAAACTATGTCACACTGCCCCCGACCGCAACACCAATTGAGACGGGCAGCCCAGTACCAGCACGCAAGCAGTGACGCCTCTTGAAGCACTCGTTGCGAGTTTTGATACAAAGCGGAACATAGGCAAATCACTATCCATGGAAACTGTGACAAGTGATCGCCGAAGCGTAATGAGTCACGAATGAAGCGCCGAAGTTTATTTATTTATAAATTTATTTCTTTATTACCCTAAGTGCTTACCAGAAGCGTTACAGAGGGGAGGGGCTACATCAATAATGGGTTATAAGGCACGTAAAAATGGGGAAAGAAAAAAATAAACCAACAGCGAATAGGCATGAGCCAAGACACGCATGTTACGGTACAATACCAAGTATAAGGAGAATATGATCAAAAACTTGAAAACACATTGCTAAAAAGAATACCAAGTATTAGGTGAAAACAACTGAAAACCACACTGCTAAGAGGCAATAAGAATAAACAATACCAGTATAAAGTGAACATAGTCAAGAACTTAAAAGTAGATCGCAGTGGAAAAATTCAGAGTTGGCTTCAGACACGCACCTTCATGACGCAAAGAAGGCTGGCAACTATAGTGGCCAACCTTTGCGGAGGATAACGAACTACTTCTGTGAGCGCGTGCTGTGGTGTTCGTGCTTCGGTGATCAACGGCGGGCTGCGAGGACGGAAGCCTACCTACAGTTGTTGAGCGGGTCGCTCGTTGGGGTAAAACGCGCAGACTGCACTGCACGATGGAGGACGTCACGCTGCTTCCGCCTAACTCATTTCGACACATTGCCTCTATTGTGGCACCTCGGACTCTGGGGGAGCGTGAAGGGCTTGCCGTAGCTCGGCGCGTACCATCTCCGCAACGGAGAGCTGCTCTACAGGTTATACAGTCACCTGCATCTTTTGTAGCTCCCCCTTAATGAGAGCTTTGATGAGCTCTCGCAACGTGCTGATGTCACTGCCGAAAGTGACAGAAGTGACCTCATGTGGATGTACACTCCGGTTATACTGCCTGGCACGCCGTTGAAGGGCCCTTTCCATGGTAGTGGCTTCCTCATGGAACTCCGCAAGTGTCGCAGGCGGGTTTCGGATCAGGTCGGCAAAAATCTCTTCTTTAACACCACGCATTAAGTGGCAGACTTTCTTGGATTCAGTCATAGTGGGCTCCGCACACCTGAAAAGCCGATCCATGTCCTCTATGTAAGTCGTCACCCTTTCGTTAGGGCCTTAAACCCTTGCCTCTATAGCATGCTGCGCTGTCTCTTTCCTGTCCTCTCGGGCAAGGGCCTTGAGGAACTGCCGGCGTGACTCATCTCATGAGGTAAGCGTTGCTTCATGGTTCTCAAACCACGTGTTCGCGGAGTCCTCGAGAAAACAGTACACATAGCGAAGCTTACGCTCGGGGGTCCAATCGTTGATGACAGCGACCCGGTCGAAATGCTCGAGCCAGTCGTCGGCATCTTCAAAAGCAGCTCCGTGAAATGTTTTCGGGGTCTTGGGCTGTAACGGCGAGTGTCGATATCTTGCTGCGTGCGGATGCGGTTCCGTGCAAGCTGGCGGGCTTCCTCGGCTTTCTCTACGAAGTCGTCAACGCTGTGATTTCCGCTGGTGTCCTGGTCTACGGGGAGCATAGCGTCTAACGGTGTTAGGCCATAAACAAGCTCGAATGGTGTTAGGTCTGTGGTCCCTTGCACAGCGGTATTGTAAGCAAACGTGACGTACGGCAAAATTTCGTCCCACGTTTTGTGCTCTACATCAACATACATAGATAGCATGTGGGTCATTGTTTTGTTTAACCGCTCCGTCAAGCCATTCGTTTGGGGATGATAAGCTGTTGTTTTCCGGTGGTTAGTGTGCGTCAGCTTGGTGACTTGTCACAATAACTCTGCCGTAAACGCTGCTCCGCGATCGGTTATGAGAACAGCAGGTGCACCATGAGGCAAAGAAATGTCGTGGACGAAGAATCTGGCGACTTCAACTGCAGTTCCACTGGGCACAGCTTTGGTCTCTGCATAGCGAGTCAGATAGTCGGTTGCGACAATTATCCACTTATTTTTTGAGGACGACGTAGGGAATGGACCAAGAAGATCCAATTCCACTTGCTGAAACGGTACTCGAGGTGGATCCAAAGGTTGGAGGAAGCCGGCGAGCTTTGCGGGTGGAACTTTACGCCTCTGACAGTCACGGCAGGTGCGGATATATCGCTGAACTTTTTTTTTCGTTTACGTGACCATCTTTTTTCAGGGCAATCTCTAACATTTTAGTCAATCGACCTGGACGGTTCCTCTTGTAAAGGGGGAATCGACGCAAAGTAGGCTGGCAACTATAGTGGCCAGCCTTAGTGCAGGATAACGAAGTACTTCCGTGGGCGCGTGCTGTGGTGTTCGTGCTTCTGACCTTCGGTCACGAAAGTAAATGCCCTGCTTTTGTGCCTGCGTCCCTGTGCCTTTGTGATAATATCAGCATAAAGGAAAAAAAAGATAAGCAGGTAAGGCGTAGGGGTGTACGTTCTAGGTAAGGTTTGTAAGTGCACCGCGAAAAAGATGAGTGCCTGCGATAGTCATCATTGAGGCAGGCAGGTGATTCCAATCAGCGCACATCTTCAGAAGAAATGAGTTAGTGTATGTTGTGGTCTTTCGTTCGTGAATATCATTTACAGGTTTGATTGCGCGTTTTACAACCATGGCTTTGCATGTAACCAAGTGTTTCTCTCCACCTGCAGACACCGATGTGCGGATTTCACGTGTGACGGCTTCTTTGAATGTAAAATGCCGTGAGAATTCGTTTATCTAAATGAATTAGGTGCTAGAGCGCGTAAACCGGGAATAAGTTCCAAACATTCAGCTGCTCACGGAACATTTTCATAACCCATGTGCATGCTCCAGAGCATCCGGAAGACGCGTCGGATGCAGGAAAATGACTACACGTTTACAGCTACTCGCTAACGGCAAGCACATACTAGTAGTTGACTGCATGAAGAAGCGTTATTATAAAAGCTGCAAACTAAAGGAACTCGCTACGCACAACAAAGAACGGCAGAGTCAACGCTGCTGCGCTTGCCACTCGACTCAGTGGTTTTTTCCAGCGGACAGTGGCAGCAGGACACACAACCTGGCTAGTAGAAGCAGCACGCTCGATGAACGGCAGCACATTTTTTGTGAGGTCACGCATATTTGCAAAATTTTAAAGATTATGGTGGCACCATGGGAGCCTTTGTCACCGAAAAGGTGCAAAGTGAAAAAAAAAAACACAATAGGGTGCGTCTTATCAGTCACACTCGCCCTTTTTCCCCACTGAAGCCGAGGTTAGCATCAAAATTCTAGCTTTTGAGGCTGTTTCGGGGCAGTTTGGTACAGTTTTCTAAATTTTCATGCTTTTGAAGCAGCTTGGCGCAAGAAAACGGAGATGTATAAGAAATGGGCAATATGCGCAGCTTTCTCACCCCTGCCCAGAGCATGTGTGCTGGCAGTGCAGGCCCAGGTAGCAAAAACCACTCTTGTCTTACACATCAGCCTAATCCAAAGCGATCACAGACGAATTGGCTGCATCTTTAGTACAGGAGGCTGTGTGCACGTCTTGAGTGCACACGGTACAAAGCAGTAATAATGCTCATATTCAGAGGTTGCAAATAGCAGGGTTTCCAGATTGTGTGGTGAGCAGTTGCTGCGAGAAGGTGGTGAGATCGATCAAACATTTCAGCAAATGCGATTTCTGTGAGAAAGATCATGAAAGCCGCTTCAGCCTGCGTATACAACATGGCGCACAATTAATGTGTCGCATTCAGAGAGGATGCAGTGGTGGTTTGTATACGTCTCTCAAGAATCTGAGCAACATTTTCACACTTGTTAAGCTCAGGCTAAAAGCAAAAGCAAAAATAAAGGTGAATTTGTTCAGAAACACCGAAGCTCCTTCATTCCTCGTGTTACAGGAGTAGTGTGAAAGAATCCTCTGTAATGCATAAATAATAGATTATGGGGGCAACAGAATAAATACAAAAAGAGTAAGCAACAATCAAACTTGTTTGCTCATTGCACAGAGCTTCAATAGAAGACGTTTTAACAAGATCAGGGGGGCAACTGCTGAAATACAATTTGTAGCACTTTTTGAGCAGCAAAATATTACGTTTGTTGCGCTAAAATGCAAATTTTGAGCAGGTTACAGAAAAAAAAATATGCATTTTCATGACTGGATACTAAACTTTGAGCAATATAAAAATGCTTACATTTGATAACAAAAATATGTATAAACCATTCGACATCACCTAAATTGTGCATTGCAAACTAAAGCACTGCTATTTCAATGAAAGTGGTATTTTGAACTACTCCACTGAGTCAACAATGACAAAGTCCATATCTGCATTCGCGGCGCCTGTCAAATCAATTGACCGACTCTGCGTATTTAGATATGGATCTCGCAAGCTCGCGACCATAAAATTTGGAAGATTCCTGTAACCAAAGAGTTTGGGCGCTGAAAAAAAAAGAAAAAATGCGCACAATTTAATGATTTTTTAGCGAAGCATAAATGTTATACGCTGCTCCAAACTATTGCCAGTAGCATATTTAGGCATCAGTTATTATACTGGTACTCAAAATTAGGCGGCGAACAAAGGCATAAGTAACAGAACAAAATGTGCAGTGCCCCGTGGCATGCGGTAACAGCACCTTCTAAATCTCAATGCACTTTTTCGCAGAACACTGCTGTCTTATAGCTAAGGTAATCGATGCAACATTTTGTGCATGGGTTAGAACCCCACGGCAAGAAATTTTCTAACCGCTACATCTTCCCCCCCCCCCCCCCAAAGCACACTTCTCACCATGTTTTTTTTGCCTTTTATTGTGGGAATAGGTACCGGTTTGGCTCTCCTTTGCAAAGCGCGTTCGACAAGGTAAAGTAATGACGGCGCGCACCAGTTGGCCTGGCGATGGTACCGGATGTCTGACGGTACCGACGGTACCGGATGGGGGCCGGGACGACGCAACTTCAGGACAAAAAAAGGAGACCTCCCGAGTTTTAGTGTAATTGCCAGTGTCCAGTTTTCTGTTTTTTATGCTTTATTCACAAGCTGTGTAATATTTCAACAAGCTGCGTGATATTTCTGGGCAGCTCTTAGAAGACGAAGTATATTTTGATGCTGACAATGTTTTCTCCTGTGGATGAAAACAGCACGGAGATGAAGTGATTGTGGCTACGTATAAGCTGAGTTCTGTAAGGTGAAGCCGCAGACGGCAGGGGCGTTGGCAGAAATATTTTTCAGAGGGGGTGTCACCTTGATTGAATGGGGCCCGGGCAAGCTGATTTGGTAGAGCGTTATTTCATGCGCTATATACTATACGAAAAAAACTTGGGGGGGGGGGGGGGGCATGTGTTTTGTGTGCCACCCCCTGGCTACTCTACTGGCGGATGGAAACTGCTGTGGTCGGTACACCCATGGAGAAGGAGAGCCGGAGAGGAGGTTGGGAGCGACACAAAGTGCCGTTAGGTTACTTTGGCGAGAGAAGTAGCTTTAGCAGAAGGAAGCGGCGCATGTGATGTAAGAATGAAAGTTTCATCAAAGGTGCTGGCCTAACACGCAGAAGCAATTGGCCACGAAATAGGCCGGAAAAGAGTGAAATGAACAAAATTAGGAGAAAAGAAGTGGACTTTTGGCCTATATCTAGACTCTCCGACAGTTTAGGCAACGGCGCGCGTTCTTGAATGTAACGAAATCAATTTCCCCCTGATGCACACACCTACATTCTATTTCAAAATATAGGATCGCACAATTGAATGTTTCGACATTCATTTTTTGTTGTGAATATGGCTCCCATGCAGAAACTGAAACGTTCCGCTTTTATGTGCACACTCATAGTTGGTGGTCATTTCGAGCCCATAGGCTCGAAATAACAACCACAACAAAACAAGAGAGAGGGGACAGTGGCACCGCCAGCGGCCGTGAGAGCGTCCTCACGTACGTAGCCCACTATGGCACGCCGCTGGTAACTTTTGCTGCAACTTTTCGGATTGTATAGTCTGTAGAGGTCCTCACACATGAAGCCCGGGCACAACAACGCTGTTCGAAAATGAAAACATTACGAAGTCGCGGTGAAATTAACACATGTAACCGCCAGCTTTTCTTCGCCAGAGCGAGGGAAGATGACGTGATTCAACCCTGCACGTCACAGCGATTGCAGCGTTCGCACCTTTAGTGGTGGACCTCGCGCCCAATATGCTAGGAACCTAGATGACCAACCCTCGCTATATTGGACGGCGCAGCAAGCAATAGAGGAAGATAGGGTGGCCGGTGCGGGGTGACTCAGGGGTCGAAACGACAGTGACAGGAGACCTTTCGAAAATTGTCAACCATAGATTTTTGGCTCTGTGATGGTTGTTATTAGTATAAATAAACATCTTTTATCAAATAGAAACGAAAGATCAGCAAACTGTTGAATCAAATTCTTTTATAACATACTCTGTCCTGTCCTGCAAATTTTGGTTCATGCAAACATCAGTTGACAAAAATAAGAGCTCATTGAAACGTACTTCACCATGGCTCCTTCAAACCCACGAAAATTTTCATGAACCAGACTCTCTCGGGTTTACTGAAATATTACACACCCTTACTTACTGAGGCAGATAGCTAATTTGAGTATGAGCAAGTCTGGAGTGATTTGACTGATAAATGAACCGCTTACTTAAGGAGTCAAGAGACGACCAAAGAGCGCCCTAATTCGAAGACTTAAAGACTAGATTACATCGATCTATCAGATAGATACGCACACAGACCAACAGACAGGCAGATATGGTTAAGGTGCGTTTAGTTCACTAGACAAGTGTTGTGATTTAAGAGCAAATGACTATCAGGAGCTCAAGCTTTATGGGAAGCGTCACTTAATAACTTCCGCTTTTTTGGATTTCTGTAAATAGAAACCACTTACGAGACGAAATGAAACTAGCCACACTGCACTAGCACTGGTGTCCAAGCGATGGCCGTCGCACTGCCCTAAAAAAGCTATGGAATACAAAACACAAGTCAACAGCACCAGAAGAAAGAAATTCCTTGTTATCGCAAGACGACAGCACTTCCTGGGATAAAAAAAGAAACAATTGGAGAATAGAGATGTTTTTGAAACACCCAACAGCTATATATAGGCCTTTTGTAGAATCTCTGCCATCTAGCAGACGCCGAACGCATTTATGCCAAGTTGAAGGCAGGGCACGCTCCACCTGTCCAGACAGGAAGTGTCCATATCAATGTGTGGTGGCTGATAGGGGCGGTAGTGGCAACTTATTTTCGTATGCCATGTTCCTTAGACTTAGAAAACAGGGATGCTGAAAACTATTTGCAAGAAAAATAACCTCCCTGTTATTTGATATGGAGTGTCCATATCAACGTTAGGTGGCTGATAGTGGTGGAAGTGCCAACATATTTTCGTGTGTCATGTGGCTGAGACTGAGGGAACTGGGATGCTAAAGAAGTAATTGAAGGAAATTACCCTCTATGTTATTTTATTTCTTTGCGGCTGACATGAATGGCCTGTTGCTCATTTTGTTTCTTAGGATTTAATGCGTGTTCGCCGTTCTATTGAGTTGTTGTGGGGCAGCATAGGCACTCATCACAACGCGCTCTTTCATGCCATGCCAGAAAAAGAGTTTTTGCACCGTGTGGTTGCAGGCACCGCCAAACAGGCCTTCTGCACGAGCTTCAGAGATTATTCGTGGCTACTCATGCTTGCCCCTCTGCTGCTGTCGACTCGAATACTTTGGCGATTACACTGTGATAACACTTACATGTTAGCCACGTAGCTCCTGGATGTCATCCATTGCCAGAGAATGAACGGGTTGTTCTAGAACATGCTCCTTATGGTTAGTTTTTTATTTTGGAGTCTAATGAGGTAACGTTTCATGGTGTGGTCTGCACATTTATTGCCTAATTATGAGTACTTTTATGGAATTCCATGTCCTCTTTCAGAGGGGCGGCCAATTTCAGAAGGGCGACCTGAATGCCGTGACCCTCTTCCCTGTGAATAATATTTTTATACCCCCGAGGAGCACATATGTCATCCCAAACGCTGATCCTCTTTCATAAAAAATATTGCATCTACCTTTCTGTGCCATGAAACCCTAATAAATGCCTCAAGTGTTTCAATACTGTTTTAAACTCAAAAAATGCTCTTCTGGCATATCTATTACACTCGACTATGGCTGCGCTCCCACTGTTTACGCACAACTGTGGTTTCGCAATTGTTCAGTAGGCGAAACACAACTGTCTGGCTGCAAACGGCGTAGATATGTGAGGTGCAAGTAAGCCACGAAAGTGATGATGTGACTACAACTATTTTAGGCCTATTGTGCTGTTCACGAGGATATGCCTCCCAAGTGGGGTATTCAATGAAATACCAACTAATGACCATGTAATTTAGAAATATGCTTTTCATGTTCCTTTTTCACGCACAGAGTACTAGAAGCATAAAACAATTATTTGCGTTTTAACGCAATATGTAGAGCATACGTTATTGACTACATCAGCAAAGCATTCTTTATTTTAAATATAAAAAAAGAGTTAAAAGTTTCATTTCAAGATAGAAGTGAAATAAATAAGAGGGGCTATTTTGTAACCGTTCTATCGAGAACGGGACAGAGATCAAACAGAAGATTGAAAGGGAGCCACGCTAGATTGGTTGAGACTATTCCCATGGTCAAAGTTTGAGAACAGCCATGAAATGTGCAAAGAACGGTTGGAGGTCGCATTGTTTCAATAAAATTCAGACAAAACGGCATCTTAACAGCATGGATTCAATTGAAATGAAGCTTTTGAGCCTAAAGAATTGAATTAGCCTGTTTTGCTGCTGCCTTACCTCAATCCGGCTGCGAAAACATCAATAAAAGGACTAATATTATTTGCGACACCACTTAGTGCCTACTCAGGACACAGATAAATGGTTAAAGTCATCCCGTTCATGTGTTGAAAATATCTCTGAATCCTCTTAGCTTGCCTACGGACTTTTCGCTTCTTCTTGTTCTTCCATTCTATCTCCTCTCATTCTAAATAAAACGCTTACTAATTAACCCCCGCGTTGACATAGGCTGTTTTGAGTAAATCACGTTTTGCAAAGGTGTAACAGAGCTTCCTTACCCGACCTTTGTCACGCTAAAGCCTCTTCTCAACAACCCTGTATTGTTTGGCATATTAGTTAATAAATAAAGTGATCCTTTTTTGAAAACTTAGTGACAGTTCCAGTTCATTTGAAGGGCTTCTAAACAACACCCTGTAATTTTTTTCCAACGGTTTAAGTAAACATGTGCATCGTATGTAGAATGCTGCATGATCAACGATTCTCCACGTGGCAGCGCAAGAAGCCGTCATTGCTCCACAAATTCCAAGGACAATCCCTCCACGCTTTCCGGGCTGGCACGTGACATCAAATAATTGAATCTGACGTGCAGAATAAATATCCTGCGATTTGTCAAGCAAGCACCCATGACTTCTCGTTAGTCTGCAAGAAGCTGGCTACACCACTTGTCGTTTGTCGTGAGGCCCACATGCATGCGCATGCTTGCAAATCCGGTACTGTGGTACAGGTTTCTCACGGGAACGATTCGTATAAGCATTGGCTGGCACAGCAACAGCGGTTCACCAACAAGCACACTGTTGACAGAAGGCGGAGTTGCGGCAAACGGAACAAGACAGTGTTTAGAGCAGCATGCCATCGATGATATTTGTCACGCAAGATTGAAAGAGATGTGCGGCAAGAGGGCAAAGTGGCTTCGGGAGATGTACTAACAGAGGGTAGCAAAAGGAAGAAGGAAAGCAGTGATCGCCATGCTTAGATAAGCAAGCGCGTTTGACTCACTAATACAGCACCGTTTTAAAAAATCAAGGCTCCATGGTCATTCTGCACTCAGGCACAACTTCCCCACCACAACTGAATTTCCACCTCAGGGTGGTTAAATATTGTATTTGGCTTCTGGCTGCATACATTAGAGTGCATATTGCATGCCAGCACATTTCAGTTAATAAATAAATCCTTGGTGTATAGCTGTGAGATAGGTGGCCTTGAAATCAAGTGGCACATGTCTAGACCAGCAATGCTATTTCTGCAGATACATACTGTCAAACATTGACTGTAATCTAGCGTGACATGAAAGGAAGGAAGCCACAAAAGACAGAAGGCAGAGAGGTTAACCAGAAAGGCATCTGGTTGGCTACCCCTACGCTAGCAAATTAGTGAAGGGGACAAAAACGGTGAGAAAGAGAAGGAAAAGAAAAAAGGAGAGACTGACAATATTTTAACTGCAGCGTGTAGAACTACACCGCATGTCAGAGGCGTTCACAAACACCCATCTTTCTCAAAAGCGCAATAGGGCTTTAACTGTCTTTTGGGCTCTCCGGGGATGTGAACCGTGCTGTATAGCGCCTGCATGAAAGAGGCTGATCATCCAGTCACCACATTGCGCTGGCAAGTACTTGTCTGTATGAGGCAAATTGAGGACAATAGCACAGAAGGTGTTCAATAATTTCTTTGGTGCCACAAACATCGCTTGCCGCACTGTCAATCATTCCGATTTGCGTGGTATATTGAAGGCATATTTTACATTGATATTATTAGGATGGCGCAGAAAGCTTAGTTTGGCGGAATTGTGCGCAGAAGCAACATTACTCGTTGAGGAATAGGGCGGATTATATTATCAAACCACATGAAGCAAAGCGACAAGGCAAACATACAAAATAAGCTGTTCAATTTTTGAAGATGACATCGGTGTTGTTCACCACGTACCGACAAGTTCTGCATCGGCCCATAGGAATATTATTGCCCGTTTCTGTTCTGGAACAAAACAGCAGGACTTCATCACCAAGGCGCGAAAGACTCACATAAATTCGAAAGACCTCAGATCCTCCGTCCCTAATCATGTTGTCATTTACATTATTGATCATCTGACCCGTGAAAACAAAATTCTGTTCGCAAAATCTCAACAACTGAAAGGAGACAAAAGCTGGCAGTTGTTTTGGACTGAAAATTACCAAATAAAGGCCAGAAAGACCTGCGACAGTCGAGTCTTCTATATCGCATCTGAGATTGGTTTATCTATCTTCCGATAAAGGCAAAATGCCGAGTAACTAACTTGTGCCGGAATGTATCCGATAATGTCGTCTTATGTTTTTGCTCGACAACTTCAGTCAATTTTTTCAAACCCATGCTTCTGCGCGATTCATTCCAATGCGCGGACGGAGTCTAAAAACATTTTGATGAAAGATCTGATTTCTTGGATTCTTTAGATTACAAGTTTTCTATTGTCTGCATGTCAGAAACTTGGCTCTCACGCACAGACGGTAATTTATACAGATTTCCATCTTATACTTCCGAATACTATCACCGTCCACAACAAAGCTGTGGCGTTGTTGCTGTTTTTGTATCTCTTAATCTTCGTTACAAATGATGGAGTGACAGAATATTTCCGGTGTCAAGTTGTGAAGCTGTGTGCATTCCATTGGAAGATGTCATTCAAAGATTTATTGGTTGCTTCTATTGATAACCTTCATCGTCTGTAGCTGATTTTTGCGATGAATTGACCATTCGGCTTGGTAAATTACCTTAACAAAAGGAAAATTTTCTCATTCTTGGTGACAATAATATAAACTTTCTAGATGACTGCAGTGCTGCTACTATTGCTTACACTGACTGCCTTCATGGTTTTCTCCTGGAATCACTAGTTTCCCTTCCAACTAGATTTGCACCAGGATCTTCGGCCACATTAATCGACCACAACTTTTCCAATCATAGGTATCCATCTATCTGTGGTGTACTTGAGAATCACATCACAGATAACTTTCCTATCTTTTTGCATTCCTTCTCAATTGCATAAACCTTGTCATAAGTTTGATGAAGCTGTAATCGACAAAGATGACTTCATCACACAGTTTTACAAGCCAAAATGGTCTTCCGTCTCTTCAAAATCACACGTACATTCTGTATTTTGTGAATTTTTTAAAGCTTAAAATAATGTATCATAAATTCGACCAGAATATTGAGGTGCTGGAGACATATCCCTGCGTAGCACAATTCCTGGTTAAAAATGACTTTCTGGCTCACTTAGGCGAGACTGCAGGTCTGCTAAGTGACCATGTTCTTTTATTCTGATTGACACGAAGCCGATCTCCTGCCAGTGACTACACATCTCGTCTATATTACATCATAAAGAAGTTGCTACCCAAAGCTGTGTGACAGCACAATGAAAGGCATATATGGTAGCAGTGAACTTGACTTCTGTACACTCATGTTTATTGAAATGATATGGCCTAACCATCCTCACATGTGTCATGCTGCCAACATTAAGGAACCTTTCGGTCAAGTAACTTTCGACTGAAGCTTTATGAAAACAAAACAGATGATTTACTACCTATGCAGAAGTCATCATCAGTGCAGTAATGGGCTGCAACAGCAAAAATATCCCATTACATAGCATCAATAAATATTTCTCTCAATGACATGATTAAAATTGTTTGTTTATGGTTGTAACATCAATTTAGTTAACATCGCCTTTACCAGCATCAGTTCTTCAGGTAAACTAAGAAACTTTTCGAAATTTCATGCCTCTGTTTCATCTTGAAATAATAATTTAGGTGCAAAAAAATGTATCGTTTAGTTTATGACACCTTAGTTATAGCGCCTACGAAAATATTTGAATAACAGCTGTAATGTTATGATATGATTCAGTAAATCTATGCTTTGCATGGTTGTCAAACTTGCTAGCTCTCGAGTGCCACAAATCAAAAATTAAGGAATTAGTCTCATTTTTCAAATACCTGCTTTTTATGCTCAAGTGCTATGAAAAATGAAGAGTAACTTTAAATTTTAAATCAGTTGAAATAAAAGACGGTGTGGTCTTGGATTACGAGCTTTGTTTTATTTGTACAACAACAAACTCATGGTCGCCATTCACACCTAATTGTTTTTTTAGCTCATTCACATCACAAAAGCACTGAAGATAAGCCACATTTGCTAAAATGAAAGATTAAGATGGCGCATGTGCCCTGAACAGCAAAAAACAATGTTCACGAAACAAATTCGATGAATGCTGTAATAACTGCCGTACATGAAACGGTCTTCCAAACATTTTCAGAGGTATAGTTGGTCATAACTTTGACATGGTTTAGTAATAATACTATAGGAGCCAGAAAGCTTGAACCTAACTGAGAGATTAGGTTGGTATGAATTCATGAAGTTAGAGCAGTACCACAACGACGAATAAAAACAAATGAGCCCCAGAAACACAAGTGCTGATTCACAGCTGAAGTTTCTTCAAAATTACAGAGCATATACATGCATTCAGACGGCTATACGCAAATTTGACCAGCGGTACAAAAAAAAACAAATTGTACACGAGCGTAAATAATTTGTTTACTCTGCAGGTAGTTGAAAGAAATATGATGCATGATTGTTTTTAATTTTGATTGTACCTTCTCAGTTAGTTTTATTTTTAAACACGATAGTCTTTCTAATGAACCTCCAACGCAAAAATTTGTGGTATGTCTGTCTATTTGTCCATCCTGAACAGCACCCTATAAGCAACCGGAGTAGCCAGTCGATACCCCAAACGGCTGACTCCATTCGCAGCATCCACCTATATTGCTCAACGTTCAGCGTTCATACTTGTGCGATTTTCGATTAAAAAGCAAGTATTGCGCATATCTGAGGCACCATAAAATTACGTCAATATTTTGTATAAATATCTTTTATTAGAAAATGCACACATAAGCAATTCTAAGGAACGTTGCGTTTATCACGCTACGCTGACCATGCAATACTTGCACGAAAGGCAAGTGTTTCCAACGCTTTGCGAAGTTCATGGGAATATGAATGCAACGATTGTAACTGAGGGAGTGTAAGATGTATCGATAAGAAATGTACTAACGTATTCTATGACAAAAAATTACGTAATTTCTTCCATGTAATAATGTAATGACATAAGCACTAACCATTTATGCGCACTTGTAAGAACAATTAGGTATATCACAATTAGAGATGCTTTCACATACACCCAAGTACACGGTAAACCCAGAGACTTCCCCAGTCAAATAACATAAGGTGTAGTACAGCATCCCGTGTGTTTGCGGCACTTCAAGATTCAGTCGTATTGTCACATTGCTAAATATGTTTATAAGGCCAACCACAAGATTCAGTGATAATTTTGAGGATCTAATGGCTTCTGTCTACACAAAAAATGCTTTGATGCTGCTCAGATAGTGGGCTTAATTTTCAGGACATGTCAGGGAACTGATTGACCGCCATTCGTACTCCTTTGACGAGTCGGTGATCTAGCACAAATTGCATTCAAGATGTCATATGATGATGTATAGGGAAACTGTCATTTGATATTCAGGGAGTAGCAGATACTGTCGCGCAAGCATCTGTTGATCCCCAAAAGTTTTTATTGGAGTTCTTGGTCTAAGGGAGCTCAATATAGTAGCATTTCTGTGTATCAATAGCACGAAGTGGAGGGAATATGTATAATAGCCTGGCACGATGGTACAAAATGTTAGTATAGTACGTAGTTCACAAAAATAGGACGAAAGAGCTTGTAGGTCGTATCAGCATCTAGTATTCGGAGATGGGAAGCTCTCAACACCTATAAATCTGCATCGGTAGAGCTGAATACTGGATGCGGAGAACACAAGGATAGGACAGGTGAGATTTGGACATCAAATGCACACCTGTTTATGCTGACAAATGTGGCTTGTTCAGATGTTGGATTACGGAATTCAGATGTGAACTGTGCTCATCTGACGAACTCGCAATGAGTAGGTTGTTGAGGTAAGCATGACAAAATTCAAGGCTGGGGAAAATGCTGAAACGTATGTCTGGAATTTTTCATGCCGCATAGCATATGTAGAAGATCAGACACGATGTACGGTGTCACTATCAGTATGTTATTTGAAATCAACATATCTTAAAGATTTGATGGTGTAAGCACATTAGGCGAATTTCAGAGTAAATTTCTGCATCATATATTTGTGACATCATATACGAATGTGAGGTGCTGGGTTGAAACAGCTAGGCTCAGTTGACTGTTGGTGCTATGCCATCAGCTTACCGATTTAGACTTCAGCATCATTCCCTGAACACAGTAACACAAACACACAGCACACATTGGGCTGAGTTAATTCATCAAAATCTGTAAATATATGCGTCATTTGGTATGGCTGCCTCGAAAATTCTTTTGAAATGCCACCCAATTAAGGTAGTGCTTCTTATATAATTTATGTAGTACAGCAATTTCATGGTTGAGTTGCCATATGCAGAATTATTTCTTCTTTGTTTCTGTGTCATCAGAGCCCTGAGACAAGAGCTCTTTCTCAAAGAACCATCTTATACTGTTGTGGGGGCTCCACGGTTTATTATAGGAAACAGTGGTAATGTAGTGTGCTATAATATTGTTGCAACAAAAGAAACAGGTGGGTGATTCCACGAGAGATCGAGACGGGTCCAAATGTTAATATTTTAGAGTTCATTGAGTATATTGTATTTAGTGCACCTTTTACCAGGTAGCCCGAAAGTCAACTTCTTTTTATGATTAATGGCATATCTTACCAGAAAAAAAAATATCAAACTTCACCAACACGGAGCACTGGTTTCGTCACCTGTCATTTTTCGAAAATTGCATATGCTCTAAAAAGACAAATATTTTTGTTTCAAGGAAGATATTTTTTACCTGAAATGCATGTCTAATGAAGAAGGAATTCATACGGTTTCAAGTTTGTTTACCTTAAGAAAATGGCTTTTCAAAATGTCTAATTTTGCGACAGTTTAAAAAAGTTACGTATTCCCCAATTTTTTCTCCGAAAGTAATGCAAGCAGCGTTTTCAAACTTGACACGTTTTAAGAATATAGTGCGTTCATTGGGTACCTAAATAGTTGCTGCCGTAGGGCAAGTGTAAATTTTTATATATTGCCTCAAATTTCTCATATTGTCAAAAGTGTACTCCCTGAAATTTGAATAATAAAAAAACCATATTCAATTTTTTCTTAAAATCTCGTAAATAGACAACCGAAGGCCGTCATACAGTAAAATATCAAAACATGTTGCCTAATTGTGTTTTTAGCGACAAAATTCGTGGTACAAATCGGAGCTTTTCGAGAATGCGCTGATAAGTTAAGACATCTAGAAATCGGAGCGGAAAAGCGGCAATGAGCTTCAAACGCGAGTAAACGTGACCGCATTTGGTGAAGAAAGGCTGTTTTAGGAGCTAGGAGTAACTATTTTGAACACGATATTCTACAATATATGAAGTCACTCTTATACGTAGAGCACTGAGACTTCTAATATGTGGTGCCTCTCCATTACTGACACACAGATGGAGCTGCTGTGACGACCATGTGTTTGCAACACGTTGGGTAAGAGAATTGAATGTTGAATGAGTTCATAAACGATTCATAACAAATTTCTATCATTTGGGGCACGAAGATTGCCGCGTTAGGCTGAAGAACATGCTTTAGGGCAACTTGTCATCCGTCATCTGCTCTACAGTTGAATTGCTGTTCCCCGCATCTCGGAGGCAATGCTTTAAATCATATGGTTCAAAGTAGGGACAAAGATTACGCCTCCGGTAATTTTATCGACAAAAACAATGTGAAATTCATTTTAACGTACAATACCTCGGTTTTGCATTCGCACTGCGGATACTTGCGCACGCTGTTTTACGTCTGCTCTCATTAAAGGTGGGAGAAATAGGAACAGACGACAGATCACTTTTGTGCTGCTGGCTTCACGCATAGTTGCATTGCACGTAATTTGAGCCTGAAGGAGCGTGGCGATGGCTGACCACTTCAGCCGGGATAGAGTTTTTTGTTCAGATTACCTCATGTTGCATAAAAAATACCTTATCAAAGGAACTTCCGCAAGGTCGAAGACATCGGCCTGTTTGCCCTCCAGAAGCTTTTGCCGAAAGCTGCCCGCCATGTACATAACAACGACCACGTCTGCCAGAACTGCTTCGGACGCCTCAGAGATATGCGGTCTTCGTCTAATGGCTTCTCAGCTGAAATAGCTGATGAGTTTTTGCCGGTAGAAGAAAAAGGTAGAAGTCAAGAGCGGTGCGTAAACACGCCTGAAGCATTGTCACATATGCGACTGGAGAAGCTGCATGCGCAAAATGGCAAAGTTCATGCAGAGCCAAGACAACTTAGCAGCAATTCTACAGTAACCTTGAAGTGTCACCGTAACGTGTGTAACTGCCACTTTCAATCATCAAATCTAAAATGCAGTGTGTCTGCCCAGTGGTTCAAGAACTTCAAGCAAGCCTATGAAGCGTGTTCTTCGTATCAAAAGCGCATGCGTTTGTTGACACTGTTGCCGAGGGATATAGAGCGCCGAAAACTCCAAGCGCTTACACTAAACTTGTCAGCTTACATGATATACAGATCCCGACGCTGGTGCGCAAAACGGGATATGGTTAGCACCAAATGCGGTAAAAAGGACACGGCTGAACCCAATGGACGTCCAGGCAGCTATGGCTTACTACTCTGAAGGTGAATATAGCTGCTCTCGGCAGAGTCCCAACAAAAAATATGTAGTATCTGTTATCATTGACGGAAAAAAAGGAGCTTGTTTCGAAAAGGTTTATGACCCGTTCGGTGTGCGAGGCTTACCGTCTCTTCAGAGAAGCTAATCCGAACACGTCTATTGGGCTCTCAAAGTTTTATTCACTCAGGCCGAAGTGGGTTCCTCTTGCACCACACAAAGAAGTGTGCCTTTGTATATACTGTGCTAATGCCACGGAGTGTGTTTCTGCCCTACAAGACGTCACCGATGGTGCCTACACGGCGGATTTCTTGAAAGATCTATGTCTTTGCAGGTTCCCTACAAGTGATTGTTTTTTAGGCCATTGTGACTATTGTGCTAAGGAGGACGCTCTGACAGTCACATGTTTAGGAATCCCTGAAGATATTGATGTAGCCTATGCAGTATGGGAAAATGGCGACCTAGTAAAAAAAGCCCAGGGAAGTGCATCTCTGCGAGAGCTGAGTCTATGGTTCGTGAAGTGTATTACCCATGATTACATAAGATAATTCAAGAATCAGCAATACGCCAGGGGAAAGAGAACCAAGAAAAAGAATCTTGCATTTTCCACTTTGAGTTCGCCGAAAATTGGAGAGCCATTTTACCGAATCAGGTACGGTCGTATCACTGGCTCAAAAGACGGGTGTCTATATTAACGTGCGTTGTGACGAGGAAGCAATGAATTCAAAGTTTTGCCGTCATCAGTGATGACACATGCCATGATGCTGCACATGTCTGCTTTGCTCTACAAATAATCCACAACTATATGAAGGAACAACTTAAGCGTGACACGCATGTACTTATGTTTCTGATGATGCATGCAGTCACTTCAAAAACAAGTACCAGTTGTTTGAGTTACGTCAGAAAGATCATATATCAACAAAGTTGATTTTTTCGGCCACTTAACAAGACAAGAACTCTTGTGACGGCGTCGGTGGCCTACTAAGGCATCAGGCTACGCTTTACAACCTGAAAGTGGCAAGCTCAGCTGTGTTTATGTTAGCATTCCAAAAGGTGGCGCAAATGAGCGTGAAGCTCAAGAAGGTCAAGCTGCTGTGTGCAAATGCAGACGAGCTGGAAACATTCCGTCAGTGTAAGAAGAGCCAGTGGAAATCGTTGCCACGTGTTCCAGGCATACGTTCTTGGCATGTTTGGCTAATCACATCTGAGGGCACTGATCGTGGTCGTATTTTGTTAGCGTCATGTACTGCTAAATGTGATCTGCAAAAGATGCAGCCATTTTGAGCGCATCTCTTGTTTCTCGCAGTCACCACCAAAATACCAGTGAGGGTACTTCAAGCACATTTGCTTTTTCTGGCGAGACCCAACACTTGCGTGGGAACATTTTCATGTTTGAGTTTATCTGCAAATATAGACAGATGTTTTGGAACTTAGTTACAGTGTCGAAGACTTCCTCCATTAGAGCTGTGTTATCAGGAGCATAAATGCGCCTTCATGGGTACGTATTTGTCACAGTACTAAACCAGCCTTTCTTCACCAAATGTGGTTACGTTTACTCGCGTTTAAATCTCATTGCCGTTTCCCCGTTCCGATTTCTAGATTTCTCAACTGATCAGCACATTCTCGAAAAGCTCTAATTTGTACCACGAATATTGTCGCTAAAAACAAAATAATGCAACATGTTTTTCTATATTACTGTATGATTGCCTTCGGTTGTCTATTTACGAGAGTTTAAGAAAAACCGAAGATGGGTTTTTTTATTATTCAAATTTCAGTGGAGTACACTTTTGCCATTATAAGAATTTTGAGGCAATATATAGAAGTTTATACTTGCCCTACGGCAGCAATAATTTATGTACTCAATGAACACACTATATCCTTAAAACGTGTCAAGTTTGAAAACGCTGCTTGCCTTACTTTCGGAGAAAAAAGGGGGAATACGTAACTTATTTTAAACTGTCGCAAACTTAGACCTTTTTCAAAGCTATTTTATTAAAGTCTACAAACTTGAAATCATATGAATTCATTCTTCGTTAGACATGCATTTCAGATAAAAAATATCTTCCTTGAAACAAAAATATTTGTCTTTTTGTAGCATCTGCAATTTTCAAAAATGACACGTGACGAAATTTGTGCCTCCATGTTGGTGAAGTTTGATATTTTTTTCTCGTAAGTTATGCCGTTAATCTTAAAACGAAGTTGGCTTTCGGGCTACCTGGTGAGACGTGCACGAAATATAAAATACTCATTGAAATCTAAAATATCAACTTTTGGACCCGTGTCGATCTCTCGTGGAATCACCCAGGTACAATTGCTATGCCTTAAAACACAAGTAATAATCTGACCAATCACTTCGCACCGATGCAGAGCTTTCTTTAGCAATGAAGCTCATAAATGTTGAAAATTAGCGCTTGTGTTTGGCACACTCTTCCATAGTCCTCGTTATTTCGATTTTTCGCTTATACGCTCGCTGGTAGCATTATCTGGTACTTTTCCAGAGTGTATACATGTAATGTTGTTAGGACTAACTTAATAGCGGACAGGCGTAGGTGGACTGTTATGGCTTTGCACATTTCTTACTAATAAAGCATGCACGTGTATAGGCTTAGTTATTATATTTTACGAGCTGCCGTATTTTGTTCACTCGGTCTGGTGTATGTCGCATTTAGAGCGAGGTGTATCTGAGAATAAAACTACACACACGTGTGACCATGTTGGGTCACGTTTTCAAGGGCGTAGCCAGTGTTTATTTCTGGGTGAAGCATCGAACCCATGGTGTGGCTGAACCGGTATAATTGTATTGACTTGTATAGTTGGAACCCAAAGTTGTGACAACGCCGAGCCACTTATACTACCACTTAATATAATTAGAACGGAAACAGTGCGCTTCTTCGCCTCTTTACGGCCGTCATTCTCGCTTGGTATTTACGCGTCGATATTTCACCTACAACCGTGGCTTTTCACGCATGTCGAGCTCAAGACTACTGCAGCTGCATACCGTTTAAAACTCCGGCGTGATGAAATGAAATATATGCTGCAATCGGATCAGCTGATGCTGATTTTTGCGATTTTGCGAGGATCACTTGATATTTCTTGCCGATTATTTTTAACGGTGTTTTTTGATCGTGATCAGACCTCTCAGGTTGTGTTTGTCGCAGAATCACGGAAACGTTTGGCGAAGACCTTAGCTAAATCATGGCCTTAGAATCAATGCGCAGATCGCGACCGTCTTATTCCCTCCGCTATGATAGGTGTCCATGTGACAGGCAACGCAAGCTTAGCAAAGTCGTATGATGTAGGACGCTTGTTTTGTTGGTTATACAGACAGCTGGTGCTGTATAAAAGCTATCAATTGTATGCTACTTTATTCAAAAAATTTGTTTCACAGTCTTTTCAGCCAACCTAAACCTCGGCTGTGATACCATCTCACCAAACTGAACGACAGTAGATTTTAACATTTGCTGGTTGACTATACCATCGCTGCCTTTCTGAGTGCTAAATATAATTTTTGCTCAGGAGGCTTGAAATTATTTTTAGTTTTGTTGTGGATAAATACTTCCCTGGCCCTGTAATGACCCTCAAGTGAGGGTTGACAGTATAAATAAATAAATAAATATTATCAACGCTCCCTTACCAAGACCTGGCAACACTGATTTTGTAATCCGGGTTCAGGGCAGAGAAAACAAAATTTCAGCTGCCTCAGCAACGCCACCGATGAGCCAGATTACATTTGTGAGTATAAGTTACTGTTCTTCTGTATGAGTGCCTTCTTGTTCATACCTTTAATGTGCATTTTAATCAACCGCTCGCCGTACTGTGCGAGTATTCGGCGAGTAAGTAGGACAAACAGTTGCGGCTAGTCGCGTACGTGTGACCCGAGTGATCGATCTTTTTTCTTTCGATTCGAGAGTACATAGTAGAGTACAGGTAATCTTTTATTGTGCAACTTGTGTAAGCTCACCGCAGCATGACGGGAGCCTATGTCGTCTGTCTATGTCTCGGGTATTTTTTAGAAATGTGCCTGCCTGTCACCAATGCTATTTATTATGTGCCTGGGTGTCGAACATGTGCAGTGTATCGGCAGTGTGAGCTAAATGGTGCATACACGTAGCACATGTCGTACCCTTTCGCATAACCGCGTCTTTACGATGCACCTAAAACAAGGCCAACTGCGGTCTGCCGTGGGTTCAGCCTGGCCATTATGTGGAGTGCGGCCCTTTGCAACTAGAGGAAGTTCTCTGTGTGGGAGGTTAGTACGCTAGACAAGGCTTGTGTAACTTGCTAGGTACACTAGATATAATGAGCAGCGACGTTTAAAAGCTTTGTGACATCCATACGAGTAAATAAAAGTGGCATCAACGTTTATGTACTTACTTCGCAGCAAAGAATGTGGTGGTGGTGATTATGTTGCTATTAGCGGGGTTAGCTTGACAGTGAACAAAAGGAGGTATGAGTTACTTTTTCGTTTGTTCTTGCTTTGCAAGCCCAAGAATACCTTTCAGTTCCTTTTGAAAATTCACTAGTGACGAGTCAGAAACAAAATATGAAATTTCAAGTCTGAATTCCTATGTTTGGCTTGTCTGTTAGCTTCGTGTAATTTTAATATTGTAAACGCCCCCATTCCTCATCGAGTGATGCTGGTTCTGCGCACAACTGTGCCAAACTAAGTTTCCTTCGCCATCCTAATAAAATCAATGTAGATTATACCATGCTGCAACAGAGTCCCACGTTTGACAGTGTGCATCAGTGGAAATAGCACTGCTGGTCTAAAAATTTGCCGCTTGATTTCAAGACCACAAATCTGACAGCCATACACCAAGGATTATTCTGACACCTGAACAGTGGTGGCACGCAATATGTGCCATACTGCATGCAGCAAGAAACCAGATGAAATATTTAACCACCCAGAGGTCGAAATGCAGTTGTGGTGAAAAAGTTGTGCGCAAGTGCACAACAACCATAAAGCCGTTAAAATTTTTTGAAACGGTGCTGTAATAGCAGGGTTAAATGCTTTTGATTGTCTAAGCACAATAATCACTCCATTCATTCTTCTTTTCATTTCCCTTCGTTGATACCTCTACCGAAGCCGTTTTGGCCTCTTGCCCAGCACATTTTCCAAGCTTGCGGGGTACACACAACCGATGACCTGCTGCTTCAAACACTGTCTTACCACGGAAGTGTGGTAAGACAGTGTTTCATCGTCGAGACACTACTTACGGTTGCCACGACTCCGCCCTCTGTCCACTGTGTGCTTGTTGGCGAATCGCTGTTGCTGTGACAGCCAGTGCTTATACGAATAGTGTTGGTATGAACTCCGTCATACGGACTGCAGTAGCTGATTTTCAAGCACGTGCATGCATGCGGGTATCACGACAAAGAACGAGTGACGCGGATTGCTTCTTGTAGGCTAACAGGAAGTCATAGGTGCTTGCTTGACCAATTGCAGCATATTCATTCTGCACGTCAGATTCAACTTCTTGATGTCACGTGCCAGCCCGAAAGGCATGAAGGGATCGTTTCTTGGAATTTGTGGAGCGCTGGCGACTTGTTGCGCTGCCACGTAGAGAATCATTGATCATGCAGCCTTTTGGATATGAGGCACGTGGTAACTTCAAACGATTGAAAAAAAATTATAGGAGGTAGTTTAGGGGCCCTTTAAATGGACCGGAGCGGTCGCCAGATTTTAAAGTAAGGATTGCTTTAGTTATTTGCTATTCACGGGGAACAATGCCGGGTGGCTGAGAAGAGGCTATAGCGAGACACAGGAGGGGAGGGGGGGATAAGGAAGCTCTGTTACACCATTGCAAGTCGTAATTTATTAGAAACGGCCTATGTCGACGTGGGGGTTAATTTGTAAGAGTTTTACTTAGAATGGAAGGAGATAGAATGAAAGAACAAGAGGGATCAAAAAGTTTATAGGCAAGATAAGAAATTTCGGAAATTCTTTCAACACATGTAAAAATATAAAATGAGTACAGCACATCAATCATATAGGGACATGTTGTTTTTCAAAGCTCGAGATTGCAGACTGGGATGACTTCAGCCATTTATTTGTGTCTTGAGTAGATGCTAGGTGGTGTTGCAATTCGGAGGAGTCATTTTGTTGTGATTTTCGCAGCAGGATTATGGTCAGTGAGGTGCAAAACAGGCTAATTCAATTGTTTGGGCTCAAGCGCTTAATTTCAATCAAATCTATGTTGTACGGATGCAATTTTGTCGCCATTTGATTGACGCATTGCGGCCTTCACCCGTTGTATGCACCTTCCACAGATATTCTCATGTCTTGACCATGAGAATAGCATTGGCCAATCTAGTGTGGCTCCATTTCATTCTTTTGTTTCATGTCTGCCCTGTTCTAGATAGAATACTTACAAAATAGCCCCTCCGATTTATCGCACATCTAACTTGAAATTAAACTTATTACTCGTTCTTTATATTTCAAATAAATAATGATTTGCTGCTGTAGTCATCAACGTACACTATATGTGGCATCAACACACAAGTAAAATTTTTAAAAGTTTTGGTCTTCTGTGCGTGAAAACTAAAAATGCAAGGGTATCTATAACGTAGGTGCTGAATATCTGGTATTTCATTGAATACCCTTTTGGGGTGCATGTGGCCGTAAACAGCACAGTAGGTGTAAAATATTTCGGTTCACGTCATCTTTTCGGGGCTTATTTGCACTTTAAAATTTCACGCCGTTCGCAGCAGGGCAGTTGTGTATCGCCTACTGACATTTGCGAAACCACCTTTGTGCGTAAACACTGGGAGCGCACCCAGAGTTAAGGGTAACAGATTTGCCAGAACAGCATTTCTTTCAGTTTCGAGCTGTGTTGACACACTTGAGATATCTATTACCATTTTATGGCACACGAAGGTGCATACAAGGTTTCCTATGAAGCAGGATCACCAATTGGAATAACATATTTGCTCTTCTTGGGGTATACAAAAATAATAATAACAGGGGTAGGGCCACAGCATTCGGTTTGCCCTTATGAAATTGGCCGCCCCCTGTGAAAGAGCACATAGAATGCTTGAAAAGTACACATAGTGAAGCAATACGTGTGCAAACCACACCACCAAATGTTATCCTATTAAACTCCACAATAAGCAAGTAACAATGAGCAATATGCTCGAGCAAAACCAGTCCATTAGATGAGATTCGATGACATGGAGAAGCAACGTGGTTAATAGAGAGTTTTAGATTAGCGCACTGCGAGCGCTTGCGTTGCGGTCGCTGCCACTGCGCATGCGTCGTAAAGCGAGTCAGCGTTCGCGCTCGCGGATGGCATGCAAAAAGTCCGAAATTGCGTGCGGTGATGGCGGCCCGCATGTGGCCCGCAAGCGCTCGTTTCGAGGCTACGCTGTCACTGTGATCGTGCGCTGCGGTTCGCAGCAGGGCAAAGGCTATTCTAAAACACTTATCGCGCCCGCTTCGCCCACAACGCCCACAGCGCTTGCAAACGGTATTCCAAAACTCCCTATAATGGGATTGTTATTGCAAAGTAATCGACAAAGTAATGCTGTGAACAGCAGCAGAGGCAAGCATGAGTAGCCGTGGTGCAACTTTGAAGCTCGTGCACAAGGCCTGTTTGTTTGTGCCTGCATTACCACGGTGCAAAAACTGTTTCGATCTGCCCTGGCATGAAAGAGCGTGCTGTGATAAGTGCCTATGCTTCCCCACAATTGGATAGAACAGTAAACATAAACAGGCATTTAATTGTAAGCAGCCAAATGAGCAACAGATCTGGCCTTTCGTGTCAGCCACGAGGAAGTCAAATAACATAGAGGTTAATTTTCTGCAAATATTTTATAGCATCCGAGTTTCCTCAGTCTGAGCAACATGGCACATGAAAATTTTTGGCACTGCCACCCCTATTCACACGTCATTATGGATATTCCGAGTCTGCACAGATGGAGCGCGCCCAGCCTTCAACATTGCAGAAATGCACTCGGTGTCTGCTAGGTGGCAGTAGATTTTACACAAGGTCTGTTCAACGCTGTCGGGTGTTTCAAAAACTCATCAGTTTTTCAATTATTTCTTCTTTATCGCCTAGCAAGTGTTGTCGTCCTGCCATGATAACAAATAATCTCTTTTTTTTCGTGCTGTTGACCTGTAGTTTGCATTCCAAGGCTTGTTTAGGGCAGTGTGTCGGCTATCGCTTGAACACCAGTGCTAGTAGAGTGTGGCAAGTTTCAAAATGTCTTTAAGTGCTTTCTATTCATGGAAAGTAGAAAAGCTGAAGTCTCAAAATGACGCTTCCCTTAAGGGCTTAACGTCTTGTACTCACTTGCTCTTTAAAGTAGAACATTTTTTAGCGAACTAAAAGCACTCTAACCATATCTGTTGGTTACTCGGCCTGTGTAGTATCTATCTGTGCGATCCATTTAATCTAGCCTATTAAGTTTGGGCGCTCTCTGACCGTCTCCTTATCTTGACACCTTAGGTCATCAACTCACTTATGCGTTTACTTAGTCGAGACTAGCTCATACTCAAATTAAGCCATGTGCTTGAGTGAGTAAGCATGGGTAATATTTTTCCAAGCGTGAGGCCGAGCGAGTGTGGTTTAAGGTGACGGTACCACCGTCGCCATCTTGCGAGTAGTTTCTGCTTGAGCCACCAGAAGACGCCACTAAGTCACGTTTGGAAAAAAGGGATGAAAATGCACTCTCCGCCGTCGTAGCATGCAGTGGCGAAGAGCCTGTTCCTGCTGGAACTAATCCATTCTTTTCGGGGGTGCAGCTGCTCCCATATCTCCTTTGAAACGTTTCAAAGGAGATATGTGATGACGTCGTAGTGTGATGACGTCAAGAGGCCTCAGCTAGTCTAGAGGGTATTGGCCAGGGGTCGCTCACTATTTTGCAAAGGCCAACATAAAAAAAAGAAAAAAAGAAATATTTTTTTTGTCGAGCCAGGTGGCACACTTGTCACCACCCCATTATAACGGGGACGCTCATATCATCCATCCATCCAACAAGGCTGTTGCAGTGGTGGCGCGCGACGCAGAGGTGGACAAAAATTGAAGGCGTGCAGACTAACTATACGAACTGGTACGGGGTGTGTACGCCTATGGAGTGTTTTAGTTTATTTACTTGATAGGTGTTTTTTTTTTGTTCTATGGTTAGGGCGAATTAATCTTGCCCGCCCGATACAAAGGGATCAGCCTCAAATCATCAGAGTCAATGGGCCATTTTCAGGTCCGAACAGCGCCTCCAGTGGAGATCACCGAACTCGAAACTGGGAGTCCGTGGCCTCCGAAGTTATCCGCCACGGCCCGGTAGAAAAATCTCGTAGGCCTGGTATTTTTCCGGATAATTTGCAAACGACGCCAGGTGCCCTTCAGTTCGCACCTGTCGCCGCTCTGTGCAACGTTTATAGAAGCTGTTTGGCTCTGTTACTCCCCCAAAACATGGCGTCAAGTCACCACCACTTGCACCACTTCGCATGCGCAGGCTAGTCTCCCGAAAAAAAGTCCATTGTTATCCTAGTTCAACCGGCGTCACGTGAAATATTCAAACACACATACACTGCCAGACACTCGTCACCTCCCTGCGATGGGAAAGCGCGCTTCAGATAATGTCCTACGGACTTCAAAAATATGGGGAGGCAAGGTCCAGTTCTTTGTGTCCTTCAAAAACGCTTCTACAGTCACCTGAGTACAAAGGCGAGCAACCAAGCAATTCCTGGAATCTTTGGCACAATAGCCTAACCTGCTGGCTATGCATTCCTGATGTACAGTGCAACACGCTTTATTCCCTTCTTCCTTTCTCTCTCTCCTTCTCTTTCTTTCTTTTTCAGCAGGATTTAGCCAGTGAAGTCTAAAGAAGTCCATCCGTGTTTTGGCGGCTTAGTTATGTTTAGACGCGCTACTTTTGACGAACGTCGGAACTGACGTGAAACAACTTGATGTTTTTTTTGACAGATGGCGCCACCATCAAAAAGTGTTTGCGAGCTTTATTATTTTTGAAAAATCTTTTGTTTCAAGCACCGCTTCGTAAAGTTAGTGAGTACTGGTGATTACAAGACACTACATGGTCCTGCTAATGTGCAATACTTGTTGTGAATTAGCCTACAAAAGACAAAAAAAGGAAATTTGCACGAACCTGGCAAGCAGAAAAATGAGCTAAATTCACTGCTGTCCTACGAATTTTCTAATTAACTTACGACAATTTTCTCTTCATAGAAACCTAGGGAAAGGCTTGCTGATTTATTATTGAAGATTTCAGAGTTTCAGCTTGGATAGTTTTGTCCCTTCGTCGGTAATGCCTGACCAAGTAGCGCCATAAATTGCCGTATTGAAGGAGTAATAATTCAAGAACTGTTCATCAGAACACAAAACAACTTCGCGTACACATAATGTACATTGTAGTCTGGAAACCCCTTCAATATTGTTGTTCTGCACAAAATAGAAAAAAAGTTATTTACTCATAAACTTTCATTCTTTTGCCCATTTTTATTAGAGCGTGCATCAATTTCTAATTGCTTTACTGGCAATATCTCTTCATAGAAACCTTGCATAACGCTTCGTTAAAAGGCTCAGCAAATTTCATTTCGTTATGTTGGACAGTTTCGCTGCACTGGCAGTACAACGGAGGCTTGTACAGCAAAAACGCTGTTTTTTGCTCACACTGTTTTAATTGCCATGAAATAACACTCCAGACTAGGCGAAAATACTAGTTGTCATTAGAAAGCGGAGAACGTAAACTTTCTAATGCAATAGAACTCATATTCTTCCATTGAGCAGAGCAAGCACAGTGAGCCAGTAAACAACGACTAAAATGTCGAGCTCTTGCCACTGGAGTGGGACCGCCACCTTAAGAAAATTTTGGTGGCTAAGATTGAGCCCCAGGCGCGAAGTATGTACAAGTGAGTTTGAGTGAGCTCTAATTTTTTGGTAACTAAAGTTTTACGTGAACCAAAACTTGCATGACAGGACAGAGTGTGTTATAAATTAGTTTGATTCAGCAATTCACTGACATTTCATTTCTATGATATACAAGACGTTTATTTACACTACTTACAAATGCGTTAGAGAGCCAAGAATCTATGGTTTACCGTTTTAGAAAAGTCTCTTGTCACTCACTGTCTTTTCGAACACTGATTCACCCTGCACCGACCACTCTTGTCTTCCTCTACTGATTGCTGCACCACCCAGTGTGCCAAGGGTCGGCCATGCAGTTTACCTAATATATTGGGCATGAGGCCCACTACCGAAGGCGCAAGGACTGCAATTGCTGTGACGTGCTGGGTTGAATCACGTGATCTCGCGTCGCATTAGCAAAGGAAAGCTGGCAGTTGCATGTGTGATTTCATCGGGACTTTGCACTGTCTTCATTTTCGATCAGCGTTGTTTTGCTCTGGCTTCATGTGTGCGGACTTCTGCAGACTACACAATCCGGAAAGACAGCAAACGTTACCGGTGGCATGACACAGTATGCTACATACGTGAGGGTACTCTCAAGGTGGCTTGCAGTGCCACTGTCGCCTCTCTCTATTTGTGTTGTGATTGTTAATAAACTATAGGGTTAACAAGAGCACCAACCATGAATGCTCGCATAAAAAAGGAACATTTAGATTTTCGCACGGGAGCCACGCTCACAACTAAAAATGAATGTGCGAACAGTCCACCTATGTATATTTCTAATTAGGATGTAGGTGTGTATATCTAGGGGAAGTTGCTGTCATTGTCATTACACTCAAGAATGTGCCCCGTTTTTGATCGAATTGTCAGAGAGTCTAGATGTAGCCCGCAAGTTCATCCTTTTCCCTTTACTTTGGTAATTTCACCCTATTGCAGTCTATTTCATTGCAGTTGCTTCTGTGTGTTCGGCCAGCACGTTGGACGAAACCTTGTTTCTTACATCATACATGTGCCTCTCCAGTTAGAGCTACTTCTCTCGCCAAGGTAACCTAGCAGTAGCCTGTGCGACTCACACCCTCCTCCCGGCTCTCTTTATCTATGTGTGTACTCGACTACGCTGGTTTCTATCAACCAGTAGTGAAGTCAAGGTGTGGTACACCAGGCCCGTGCCTCTGCCCTCCTAATATTTTCCTATGGTATATAGGGGCGCAGAAAATAACGGTCTACCACAACTACTTGCCAAGCTGGGACCCATTCTAATCAAGGTGGCACCCTCTTCAAAAAAAAAAATTCTGGCAACGCCTCTGCCATCTGCGACCTCAGCTTACAGGGTTCTTTGCTTATAGATTACGTCTGTAAGATTGGCCAATAGCCACTGTCACTTCCTCTGAATGCTGTTTTGATCTACAGGCGAAAACTTGGTAAGCTTTGAAAGCTGATTCATCTTCTAAGAGCTGCCGTGAAATATCGCACAGTTTGTGAATAAAGCTAAAAAAACTGAACACTCCTTACTTCATTGAAAGCTCTGAGCCCCCTCCCCTCCTTTTTTTGTCTTGGGGTTGCGTCGTGTCGGCCACGTTCATGGCGATGGATATCTGTGGTACTGTCGCTAGGTCAACGGGTGCACGCAGTTGTTATTTTACCTTGTCCAATGCGCCTTCAAAGGAGAGCCGAAGCGATACCTAATCCCACGGTGGGACAAAAAACAAGGTGGGAAGTTGAGGAAGAGGAGGTGTAGTGATTAGAAAATTTCTTGGCTTGGGATTCTAACCCAAGCAGGGAATCCTCATTAGACAACTTTCGCCTTTTACATCCGTATTTTGCGAAAAAGTGCATTGAGATTTGGAAGGGGCTGTTGTCCCTAGTCACGGGACAATGCACATGATGTTCACTTACACACGCAATTGTACGCTGCCTAATTATGAGTATCAGTGTAACTACTGATGTATGAATATGCTACTGGAAATAATTTGGAGCAGTGTATGGCATGTCTGCTTCCCTAAAAAAAAAAACTAAATTGTGCACCAGTTTTTTTTACCACCTTTGCTCTTCGGTTGCAGGAATCTCTCAAATTTCATGATCGCAAGCTTGGCAGATTCATATTTAAATTCGCAGAGTCTGTCAAATAATTTTACAGGCACAGCAAATGCTAATATCGACTTTATCATTGTTAGCTCAGTGGGATGGTTCAAAATACCACTTTCGTTGAAACAGCAGTGCTCATGTTTACACTGCACAGTTTAGGTGATATCGAATGGTTTATACATATTTTGTTTCTAAATGTAAGCTTTCTTATTTATACTGCTCGAAATTTGGTATCTATTGATGAAAATTGAGCATCCTTTTCCCTGTAACCTGCTCAAAATTTACATTTTAGTGCTGAGTGTTTAGTGCGACACAGCACTAAATTTGGTACCTAGTGATGAGAACTGCATAATTTTTTTCCTGTACCCTGCTCGAAATTTAATTTTGAGTGCTCCAAAAGTAATATTTTTTTGCTCCTAAAATTGCTTTAAGTTGTATTTTCTCTGTTTCACCGCTGATCTTGTTGAACAGTAGCTTTCAGTGACGCTGTGTTCAATAAGCAAACAAGCTCGAAATTCGGACATTCTTTTCGCATTTCTTCTGGTGCCCCCGCTAACATGCACCTACCACTTCGACCAACATAACTGTTGGCGCATGACTGAGGAATATTATACACTAATCCTTTAACACAAAGAAGAGAGGACCTTCGGTGTTTCTGATCACATTCACTTTATTTTTGTAATACCTTGGGCCCCACGCTTAACAAGTGTGCAAGTGTTCCCCAGCTTCTTGAGAGCCATACATACCCCTGACACATCATATCAGGACGCGATGCTCCTAATTTTGCAGCATATTGTGTACAAGTCTAACAAGCCTTGTGTATTTTCGTGTACTAATAAGAGCTTGTATCAATAAAGAACTTGAACATAGGGCAGCAGGGTAAAGCGGCTTTCATGATTTTTCTCACAGACTTCGCATTACTTGAATTGTTTGATCCATCTTGCCACCTTGTCGCAGGATCTAGTGACCGGATATTCTGGAAACCCTGCTGTTAGAAACCTCTGGATCTGAGCATACACATTGCTCCATACCTTGTGCACACGCTTACACACAGCCTCTTCTACCAAAGATGCAGCCAATCCATCTTTGATCTCTTTGAAGTAAGCTAATGCGTTAGGCGAAAGAGGCTGTTGCGACGTGGGGCTGTACTGCCAACACACATGCATTGGTATGGAGTAAGACAGCTGCTCACATTGCGCATTTTAAATACATTTTCGTTTTTGTTTGCCCCAAGCTGCTCTAAAAGATAGTAATCAAGAAAATTGCACCGAACTACATTGAAACAGCCTCGGAAGCTAGAACTTATAGCCGACCTCAGCTTCAGTGGGGACAAAATGGCAAGTGTGACTAAGGAGACGCACCCAATTGTGTTTTTTTTTCACTTTTCATCTTTCTGGTAACAAAAGCTCCTATGGTGCCGCCAGAATCTTTAAACTTTAGTAAATATGCGTGACCCCACAAAAGTGTTCTGCCGTGCATTGAGCGTGGTGCTTCTTCTAGCTAGGCTGTGTGTTCGAGCGCCACTGTCACCTAGCGAAAACCACCGAGTTGGGTGGCAAGCATAGCGGGGTTGACTCTCCGGTTCTCTGTCGTGCATTGCGGGTTCATCCACGCGTTGTGGCTTTCATGTTGACGCTGCTGCATGCGGTCACCTACGAGGACATGTTTGCTGTGAGCGAGTAACTGTAAACGTGGAGTCAATTTTTCTATGGATCCGACGCGTCTCCCGGATGCTCTCGCACGTGCACTTGGGTTCTCAAAATGGGTTCCGTGAGCGGCAGATTGTGTGCAACCTATTCCCGGTTTATACCAATTAACTACTAATTTATTTAGACAGGCGAGTTATTATTACATTTTGTATTTAAAAAGCGACCGCAAGTGAAATCCACACATCAGAGTGTGCAGGTAGAGAGAAACACTCGATTACATGCGAAGCCGCGGTGACGAAACGAGTGTTCAAACCACTGTAAACAATATTGAAGGGCACCTTGACGCTTTATTCGTGACTCATTACGAATTGACAATCACTTGACATAGTTTTCATTAACGGCGATTTTTCATTGCTGGATTTTGTAATCGAAACTCGCCACACGTGCTTAAAGAGGTGACGCTGCATGCGTGCAGGCCCTGGGCTACACGAGCTTTTGGCTTATCTCAATCAGTGTTCCGGACGGCGGCATTGTGACTTCATTTTCCTCCTTTTCTTCTTTTATTTTGCAATAAAACTTGCCTCTCTATGATTAGCGGTTTGTTTGTGTGGACAGGGATTTTTTCACCTGTGGTGTGTGAGCACTTTACGCGAGTCACGGAGCGGCACAGGCCGCAATCACAGGTCGATGTATTTTTGAGAGTTCTTCATCGACGATGATGACCTACAGATATTGAAAAAAGTATAAAACTGGTCAACTTGTGCTATAATAATAGCGCGTGGCTGCTCATGTGGAGAGGCGTTATAAGTATCACTCGCTTATCACTTAGAGTCATATGCACGTGCTTTACGAGATAGCCTATGCAGCGAGATTTCTTGGATCTCGCGTTGCTCTCTTGGAGGTGGTTCTGCATGAGGTGACCGCTAACGGCAGTGCAGCATGCTTTTGTTTGTTAAAAGATCTTGACGCTGTCATGCCAGGTTTTTTTTAAGCGAATGACCCTGCTACGTCACTAAAGTTCTTGTGCAATCACAATTTTTAAGTTATTTTTTAGTGTCATGTGTTTTTTAATATTTTCGCGGAACCTAGCTTTCAGCAAAACCTTTTTCTAGATATTATTTCAAGAGTTACAAGAGCTAGATAGGTCACGTGTGTGGTGTGTAAAATGTAGTGCAGTTTATACCTAGCGATAATCTGTTCAAAAACTTCCTTCAAAATCTGTTTCAGTGGAATGTGTAATATAAGCCAATTCAAATATGCACTGGTGCCACCACGTTGCTAAACATTAGTATTTTTAAGCTCCCAGGACAACTTAGTGAAGGCTGCTAACTGCTTCAAAGTTAAAATTTTGCTGCTACAAGAACTGCTGGCAATTTAGTTTCAGTCATCTAACCCCAGTTTGAGTAAAGCGTAGCCTTAGGTCTAGAAAGTGAAGGCTTAATTACTCCGGCAGTTCTGTCGTAAAGTTAAGTACGCTTCCATTTCCTTCAAAAAGACACTAAAGGGCAAAAGAGTTTTTTGCATATTAGTAACTGTAATTTCACTATTCCAAAAACACCTCTCTTGCCGCACCATGATGCTTCTAGACGGAGAAAACATGCAAGAAGAAAATTTGGATGGAGATTGCACTGAGATAGCCGTGCCAAACACAGTGACGTACGAAATACTGAATACTTTTGAAGGCGTCTACTGTGGGAGTCCCACATAGCTTCTACTCAATAAAAATGAAGTACTTGTGTTCAGTGGGTGCTAGACCTAGCATACGATGATTGGAAAATTTTATTGAGCTAATGTCGTGAAAATACGAAAAGACATTTTGAAATTTCCTACGTGATGCTCAAAGCAAGGGTGCAAGAGCTGCGCTGATTGCACCAATTTGATAAAATTCCTCATTTCTGCGCCAAGCTGTGCGAAAACCATGAAATTTGTTGAAATTGCACCACACTGCGCCAAAATGGCCCACCGGCCTCAAAATTTTCTCATTTGTCCCAATTTGAGCGAGAAATGGAGACCACTTTAGCCACTCGTAGTTTGCGTCATCCATCTATGCGGGCAGACCCTCACACTACATCGCAGTGTAAGATAGCTGCTGATTACTTCAAGACACTCGCGAAGCTCAATCGATCAGTTGAAGTAACAAAGCCACGTGCCTGTCGGTCTGGTGACCGCAGCAGATATTTACCGGTGGGACGATGCATGATGATGATGTGTGGCGCTTTGTGGCGCAAGGGCCAATTGATGGCCAAAGAGCGCCATTTCGATGAGTAGAGATGCCGACAATGATATGTTGCGTGGCTGTATAGGGGCCTTAAAATTCCTCGCGATAATGCGGGTAAAAACATACGTATTAAAATCATGACAGTAGCGTGATATGCATAGTAAAAAGGGTGACAAAGGTTTCATAATAAAAACATGTAAAAATATTTGGCACTAGCACAAGTGCCTCATCAGCACCCTTGTGTCCAAGGGCTGCGAGGCAAGTGCTTTTAAACGTAGTCACTGCAGCAGCAACCTCTCTTGAGAGGTCACGCTACGCAATGCCTGGGTATATTACATGGTAAAAACCGACATCTTTTGAAAAAGCTAGCAATGATTTATGGGTGGAAAGTGGTTTCCTACCAACAAACATTGCGGGGTGTAATGGTATATGTTGTCGGTAGGGTAATGGAAAGTGTTGTCTTCTTAGAGTGTCTAATTGCTTACATTGGATTAAAACGTGAAGAACTGATAATGCCTCACCACATTTGTCACACAATGGTGGATCGCCACCGGACAAAATATGTGTGTGTGTCGTGTATGTGTGTCCTATCCTGAGTCTTGTTAGTGTTACCTCTGTTAGACGTGATTTTGGTACTGGTGGCCAATGGCCAAGGTGTGGCTTGATAACGTGTAGCTCGTTTTGTGTGTGTCTATCCCACTTGCTCTGCCAGAAGTCCCTGAGCTTTCGTTTGAGAGACGGCTTAAGATCAAGGGGCGGGATCGATATGGGTGTAGTGGCACTGCTTTCGTGGACGAATGCAGCAAGCTGATCCGCCATCACGTTGCCTTGAATCTCACGGTGCCCTGGCACCCAGCACACTACAGCATGTTGGTTGAGTGTGTAGAGTGGGCATAAAATGGAGTAGAGTGAGACGAGGACAGGGTTTTTTTGTTCTTTAAGACTGTGCAGAGCCGTGACCACAATGAGGGAGTCTGTATAAATTACTGCTTTTTGTATTTGTAATTATTTGTTGTGTTTAGCTGCCACAAGTATCGCATAAGCTTCCGCTGTGAAGATACTTGTGCCTGGATGTAGAGGGCCAGCATCCGAAAAGGAAGGGCCAACAGCAGCGTAGGACACAGAGGAGTTGGACTTAGAGGCATCTGTAAAGAACTCAGGACGTGTGTATTTGTGTTGAAGTCCCAGGAAGTATGTTCGGATATGGGCAATAGGCGCATGTTTTGTAACTTCTAGAAAAGACACATTGCAGTCTATAGTCTGCCATTGCCATGGTGGCGGGTATGCTACAGGAGCCATTAAACTATGTTCAAGTGAGACTCCAGTTTTCTCAGCTAAACTCTTCAGGCGAACTGAGAAGGGCTGCCTTATCGAAGGCCTGTTTTGAAACAGAGTTGAGCTCGACAAATCATTAATTGTAGAGTATGAGGGGTGCTTCTTGTCTGCTTTCACCTTAAGGAAATAAACAAAGAACATGTAAGTTCTTTGCAGATGAAGAGACCACTCATTTGACTCAACATAAAGGCTTTCTACGGGGCTGGTGCGAAAAGCACCCGTAGAAAGGCGGATGCCCAAATGGTGCACGAGGTCTAGCATCTTCAAGGCACTTTGAGTAGCAGACTGATAGAAAACGGCCCCATAATCAAAGCGGGTGCGAATGAGGCTTCTATACAGGTTCATGAGGCATTGCCTGTCACTACCCCACGTAGTACGTGGCAACACTTTTCTAACACTCATGGCTTTAAACATTCTGTTTTTAAATACTTGATGTGTGGTACGAATGTCAACTTGTTGTCCAAGATTAAGCCTAAGAATTTATGCTCCGCATTGACAGAAAGACGTTGACCGTCAAGTTCAATGTCAGGTTCTGAGTGCACGCCTCTCTTTCGGGAGAACAAGACACACGTGCTTTTTTCTGCGTTCAGCCGGAATCCATTTTCGTCAGCCTATTCGGAGAGCTTGTTTAAACCTAACTGAACCTGCCGCTCACACATTGCTAGGTTGCATGACTTAAAGCCAAGCTGAACGTCATCGACATATGTGGAATAGAACATGTTGCGGGGGATGGACAGGTGCGAGGAATTCATTTTACTAATAAAAAGCGTAACACTAAGTACACCACCTTGCGGTACTCCCGTTTTTTGCACAAATGTTTGGGAGAGAATACTGCCCACACGGACACGGGACTTCCGATTGGACAAGTAATTCTCGATTATGGAAAGCATTCTACCGCGCACACCCAGGTGAGACAAGTCTCTTAATATGCCAAAACGTATGTTGTGTCGTAAGCCTTCTCGATATCGAGAAACCCTGAGAGGAAGTATTGTTTGTGGACAAAAGCGTCTCAGATCTGTGCCTCGATACGCATCAGATGGTTGGCGGTGGATCTACGCTCTCGAAACCGACACTGGAACTGGTCAAGCAGATTGTGTGTTTCAAGGAAATGTAAAAGTCGGTGGTTTATCATTGATTCAAAAAGTTTACAAAGGCAGCTGGTTAGTGCAATGGGCCTATAACTTGAAACTGAGGAAGGGTCCTTGCCCTGTTTCAAAATAGGGATAACAATAGCCTCTTTCCAGAAAGCAGGGATGGTGCAATGAAGCCAGATAGCATTGTATAGAGAGAGTAAAGTTGTTCGCGTTTTAGGCGGCAGGTTTTTCTACATTTCATACGTGACACGGTTGTAACCTGGTGCAGAATTAGTGCTAGAGTTTAGTGATGTTTGTAGCTCAGCTAAGTTGAAAGGTTGGTTGTATGCCTCGTATTTTGTGCACTTATATTCTAGTTTCTGTTTTTTTATCCTTGCTTTATATCTTTTAAAAACTTCAGTATAGTGTGACGCGCTAGAGACTTGCTCGTAGTGTGCACCGAGGAAGTTCGCCTGATCTTCCAGGCTGTCACCCTGTGTGTTTACGAGTGGGAGTGAGTGTCCTTGTCTTCCTGCTACCCTACGAATCATGTCCCAGACTTTAGCCTCTTGTGTATATGAATTTATCCCTGATAAAAACTTGTGCCAGCTTTCTCTTCTGGCCTGCCGACGCGTTCTACTGCCTCGAGATTTTATTTTCTTAAAGCTCTCAAGGTTTTCCGCTGTCGGCGAGTTGCGCAGCAACCTCCATGCCCTGTTCTGTTCCTATCGCGCATTCTGACACTCAGTTTTTCACCACGGGACGTGTCGTTTGCCGGGCTATCCAGATGTTTGTGGAATGCACTTGGCTGCTGCGTCAGTAAAAAAAGCCGTGAAGTACTGCACAGCTTCATCTATGCCTAATCCGCATATGTCGGTCCAACTTAAGTGTGTAATCTTTTGGAATTGTTCCCAGTCGGCTTTGTTTATCAGCCATTTGGGAACATGTGGCGGACAATCATATATTATTGGTGTACTCAAAAAAAGGAAAAGGGTCACTTCCGTATGGATTATTTATGACTTTCCACTGAAGTAATGGTACAAGAGAAGGAGATGCGATACTGAGGTCTATGGAGGAGTAAGTATTGTTTGCAAGGTTATACTATGTTGCCTCTTTTCTATTCAACATACAAGCACCTGATGAAAATGAAACTGTTCAATGAGACGACCTCGTGCATCACATCGACAGTCACCCCATAAACCACTACTCGCATTCAGGTCCCCTAGAACCAAATAGGGTTCTGCTAGCTCATCTATTAAAGACTGGAAATCATGTTTTTCCAGGCGGTGTTGTGGCGGTATGTATAGAGAGCAGATGGTGACGAGCTTATTCAATAGAACTGCTCGAACAGCCACTGCCTCTAGGGATGTTAGTAGTGGTAGATGACTACATGCTACTCCTCGATTAACAATAATGGCTACACCACCAGATGACGCCACAGCATCATCTCTGTCCTCTCGGAAGACAAAATATTGACGCAAAAAATTTGTATTCTTTGATTTTAAGTGTGTTTCCTGTACACACAGCACTTTTGGAGAATGTTTGCGTAGAAGTTCTTGGACATCGTCGAGGTTTCGAAGTAGTCCTCTGACGTTCCATTGTATAATTTGTATCTCCATTATGGGAGTAAAGAAGTGCTGTGTGTACGAAATGAGCGTGGCTGGTGTCTAAAGAGAGAAATGACTTATCTTACAGAGCCTTTAGAAGGCCCTGTAATTACCATTTTGTCTTTTAGAGTGGTCGAGGGAACCCCGCCGCTCCTTTGGCGCATTCAGCGCCGGTGCAGTTGATGTGTCCATCGCCCCAGGAGAGACGACAGATAATGTCGTTTTCGTTGTAGGCTTCGTCATGACAGACGGAGCCTTAAACCACACCGGGCCGGAGGTCGAGGGAACTCTTTAGTTTGTGTGGTGCCCTGGCTGCTGCCAAGGTTCACAGGGGCCTTCGGTGGGGCTGTATTCAAGGAGGGTGGGGCAGCCGAGGCTGCTCTCCCAAGGGGTCTTGTGGCGTTTGCCTCGGCACGCTGGGCGTGGTCCAAGGCATTACCGAAAACCGAAGTGGTGCTGACCCCCCTCGCACCACTTCGGCATACGATGTGTTCCCAGCAAAATGCGGGGAAACGCGCTGCCGCGCTTCACGGAAGCTTATGTTCAATTTAAATTTTGTTTAATAATTTCTTCTTCCTATTGCCAGGCCACGCATGACCTGGAATATGCAAGATGGTCACCCTCACAGTTTGCGCAGTGGACTTGTAGCTGACAGTCATCGTCAGCGGTATGACCTTGGGTGCCGCATTTCGCGCAGGTAAGCTGTCCTCGGCAGCTCTGGGAGCCGTGCCCGAACCTCTGACACTTAAAGCAGCGCCGCGGGTTGGGTATGTATGGTCTAACTGGCAGTTTAAGATATCCTGTTGCTATTTCAGTGGGGAGGGTGCTAGATGCGAAAGTTAGTATGATGTGCTTCGTTGGGATTTCTTTATTTTCTTTTCTTATTTTGATACGCTGCACCTGAATGACATTTTCCTCTTTCCAGCCTGTTAGAAGTTCATCATCAGAGAGGTCCATCAGGTCTCCAACTGATACAAAACCCTTCACGCTGTTGATGGTTCGATGCGGTGTGATTGTGATAGGCTGATCCCCAAATGCTGTGAGTTTATGTAGTCTCTGGTACTGTGCGTTGTCTTTTATTTCAAGTAACAGGTCACCACTGGCTGTCTTTGTGGCCTTGTAGCCTGCGCCCAGCGTTTCTATAAGGAATTTGGACACAAGGAAAGGTGAAATGCTTCTAGCTTTTTTTCTGTACTTTCAGAGTGGATAATGTGGTACTTCGAGAAGTTATCTTTTTTGTTTGGAATAAATTCCAAAATTGCATCGGTGCGCCACCTCTTGGAGGGGCGATTAGTTGTGAGAGGGCTAGGGGTTCTCATAAATTTGATAGCTTATTCGGTGGCCATTCCAGCCACCCACCACCGGGCCCAACAAGGGGACGCTGCGAGACACGAAGGAGGCGCCGGCGCCAGCCATACATGGCCGCTTTAACCTGATATATCTACCCAAGGTTAGATATTTACACTAGGTTAACCCTTGCCGCCAGGAAAAATTGGAAGTGAAATGAAGTGAGGAGAATGCAGGAAAGATGTAAAGTGAGAACAAAAGACGAAGATGTAGGGAGAGAGAGATAGGAAAAGGCGACTGCCGATTTCCCCTGGGTGGGTCAGCCCAGGGGTGCCGTCTACGTGAATCCGGGGCCAAAGGGGTGTGTTGCCTCTGCCAGGGGCCTTAAAGGTCCAATCACCCAGCCTCAGCTCAAACCCCAGGATCCCCTTTTCTCCGGACACGGCAAAGCCACGAACGGCTAGGCGTGGAAGGGAGTCAGAACTCCCCCGTTAGCTCGGGTCCGTGGTGACGCTACACACCAAACGCCTACTTGCGCAGGCGCCCCTGCGGGGGTGGGACGATGCAACTACAACACAAAATATGTGTTGCTGTAGCCAGCGACATTTCGTGGAAATATGAATTTTCTAGTCAGCAAGTGCGGCCATGGCATGATAAGAATAATTAGAAACTAAAGTTTGAAGTGTACAAACTCTCAGCATATCGAGCTTGTACACTACCAGCTTTAGTTCATGCCGTGACCACGTCTGATGCCATAGCAACGCCACATGCGTTCGATATCTGGTGCCATTGCGAGTCCAACTGGCGCGTGCCAATATAACTTTATCTGGTAAAACGCGCCTTGCGAGGAAGTCAAAACGTTGTGCCCTAAGTCTAACCCCTTCTTGATAAAAAAATTGAGGGGATGGGGTTGTGGCTCCAACGTTGCCTGGTCTTGTTCTAACCTGTGCAGAAACACCGCTTAAGCCGCCTTCGTCATAGTACATTAATGGCCTGTGGAAAAGGGTTATATTATTTAGAAGGGGCTTGCAGTTGTAGTCGCTAGACACTGCAGAGTTGGTTCAATGACTCATCTATGTATATGCCGCAGATTTGCTAGTTCTAATATGCTCGCTGATGTCTAAGAAAGTTACTGGCAAAATTGTTTAGAGTACAATATGACACCTCTGTAGCTCTAAAAAGCGAAACAGTTTTTTTTCCAGTTTTATGAATCTCATGGGCACCATCATGGGATTGCATCCGAGATGCAATCTTCAGTACCGATGAAAAAATGTGAAACATTTTCATATGCAATATTGCTCGCCAGAGACTCAGGGTAACAATACACTTTTAGAGAAGCAGAAGATGTTCTCATTAGTACTAATACATTTTCATTGCACCTGAAGAAAAAAAAAGCACTGTTGGCAAAACTTTGTCGTGATGCTTTTAGCTGAAGTGGCGACATTGTTTCTAACCAGAAATTCTTTTGTGTGGGCTTGTAAACAAAGAAAGACGACAAATCATTTTTATCCGTTAACATTTTTATGCAAAACTAGAAGAGTCCGAAAAAACTTTTTAGGAGTAATTAGCGCTGATGCTTCTGCGTGACTCTTGTCCACACTTTCCGGACAGCCTAATAGCAGTGATTCTTTAATGTATCGCTCGAGGATGAACTGTGATTGTCAAGAATTTTCGTTCGAGGAAGTTATTTTACTTATATGTTTATGAAGGACGCCTTGTGGAAGGCTTTGGGAATTTTCACCGTGTGAGTTCTGTAACGTGCACCTAAATAATAAATCCAACCACACGAGCCTAAAACATTTTCGAATTCAACGAATGGAATGTGTTCGAGCCTTAAAAAAGATTGTGCCGTTGCGTGTGTGTATTCATTGCATGAGTGCCAAAAAATGCAGGCTGTGCCAACACACCTTTACTACTCTCACTGCTTCCCACAAAAGAAAAGTAATTGGCACACGAAATAGGCCGGGGAAAACTGATTTACAATGCAATGCGTATGCGGCAGAATGCGTTTTGAAGAATTGGCTCTCGACGCCCTCATGCGGAGTGCGCTGTCACTGTATAAAAAAAACTATATTTTATTTGCGGCGGCTACTTAGGCCATAAAAGGAGGGAGCGAGCAAGCGCCTGTAGACCGGCCGTAATCTACAACCCATTCGTTACTATTGTTTCCTTTACAATTGATCAGGTAATCGTTCATGTACCGAAATACATACTGCCAAACTATCTAATATTACTGTCCCGAATCATCCTGTTCACATTGCTTAAAAGAGTACGGAGACGAATTTTCAATATTTAGGAATTGTTGTTCTATAGAAGATGATTTGTTTAAAACAGAGAGTTTACTTTGCGTGGGAAAGCATCGCATACGTTTTTATTACCTCTACCTTTAAAAGACACTTTCAGTTTTGATATAAAAAGGGTGGCTTCTCCGTGATATGACAAGACAGTTTGACGTTGCAGGAACTTGGCGATTCACTACGTACTAAGAGCACATAAGCGATCTGCTCGTGGTATTTATAAACCATGAGTGCATTGTCTCTACTCACCATGACAGTGATTTTTGTGATTCAGGCTGCATGAAAACTCCGTTTGCAAACTCGGAGAAACCTTGTTGACTCATCACGATAATGTCCACTTCATTGCTTGCGAATAGTCTGGAACGAGAACTTTAAAATCAAAGTAGGTATCTTATGCATGCTTGCTGACCATTGTGTGGTGAGTGGTAATACTACTTGTATACCGAGGAAACTAAACATGTCTGTTTTACGATGTCTCAAAATATTCTCGGTATACCTTTAAAAAACGCTAAAACCAAAAACATTTTTCGGGTATTAGTTAAGTACAATTTATTAATCCAGGAAATACCACTTGTAGCGCGACACGGCGCTTGGTAGGCGAGATAACGCGCAAAAAGAAAATGTGGGTGGAGATGCTGCCTTGATCTTATCGCACAAAACCACTTGACACCAAAAATTGAAACGCGTGTACTGGGTCTTACGTAAATAAGAATTCATCAGATAAGTACACTGCCATCTGTTGGTTTGACGGCCCTAAGATACAAAACTACCAAAATATTAATCAAGTCACTGTTGCGATAATACATTTTAAAAATTTGACCATCACGAAAATAAAAAATCAACTTCGACGCTAATTTTCTCTGCTGATAATGAAATTGTGGAATTATAGGTGCGGTGCGCAGCATGTTAGTCTAAACTAAGACATTGGTTCTCTTTAGTGTACCTTTAGGAAAACATAGCAAACTGCTGGTGCAACACCAGTCACTGCAAACACTGCTTTGAAGCAATGTTTGATTTTAATAAAGTAAAACATCAGACGTTCACTGACATTTTAGTCCTATCACTTTGTTGAACTTGGCCTTGTCGTTGACCTCGTGTTTTAGCGCCTTAACACCACTCTTGAGTTCTTTTTGGGGCATGGAGTAGCGCTATTATGATTCCTCGCTTAAGCCCAATTCAGGGGTTATTGTGATATTTCTGCGGCAGAATGATGCGAAGTCATGTAGTGAATTTAGCTTAGATGTCGAAGACCTGTACCACCATGAAATGTGGTTACTTCGTGACAGATGTTTCAAGTTTTTCATCTTGCTGAAGAATTGTCAATATAAAGACAAATGAATAATGGCAGGACGTTTCGAAAACCTTCCCTCGCACTACGGAGCATTTACTGGTTCGCATTTTTAATACAAATGGCTCTATTGATGTGGAGAGGTGAGGTGGGGCAAATGACTCTACGTCGTGTGGGGCAGCCTTGCGACAAAGTTGTCTTGAGTGAATATGACTGGACAAAAGGCTAGCACAAAGTTACGCAATCAAAAGTTCATTTGAGTTATCTACAATTGGTTCCTGTTCTAGCAACCTCACAGTTGTTTGAAAATTTATTCATACATGTACCTCCTCCATGAAGATGTTTTATCTCAAAGATACCTCGTTTGCCTAGTAGATCCAATTGAGTGCAAAATTGCGTCTTCACAGTCTGGCCATCTCCACTTTTTTAGGGTCCTCCCCATAGTTCTGATGATGTGTCTATCAGGTTTGACTTCTGTCGCTCAACCAAGGTAAAGGGGTCGTTCAAAGTTTTCTATGGGAAAGTTATCTTTCTCGAAGGTTTTTTTCTCCGGAACCCCCACAATCGAATCCTAAACGTTGCTAGTATAGGGAACCAGCGCTGGAACTTCCACGGCCACCCTGACGGTGAAAGCGCGCACTTCTCAGTTGCTCCCGCAGACGAGAGTGGCGGCTGGTAGAGATTTTGCGTGTGCGCACGCCGTAACAAAACAAAAAGAGTGGCTACTTGGACTGGTTGGTATTGTATTTTTTGAGAGAAATATACTTTCTTAGTGCGCAGAGAATGTTTCAGAGGGAAGATATAGCAGAGAGATAGGACAGAGCGCCCACTTACAGCCAATTTCATTGCACTTTTGACGGGAATATATATATGGTCAAGAGGGCGAGGGGATCACGCACAGAAGAAAGGACAAATGATGGCGAATGCGCCAGACCACCTTATCCAAATCTTAAAATGACAACTTAGCTGAAAAGATACCTGTCAAATTGTCGAGTAATGACTACAGGTATCTTTTCAGTTAAGTTGTCATTTGAAGACTGCAATAGGGTGGTTTGGCGCATGTGCCTTCATTTCTCCTGTCTTCTATGCGTGAGCTCCTCGCCTTCTTGACCGTTTATAAATTCCCGCCATCTATGCAATATTATTGGCTGTAAGTGTGCGCTCTGGCCTATCTCTCTGCTATATCTTCCTTTTCGGATGGAGGCGGAAATGATGTAGGCACGTGTGATCAGATACGGATGCACGTTGAAGAACCCCAGGTGGTCGAAGTTTCTGGAGTCCTCCACTAAGGCGTCTCTCATTAGCATATGGTGGTTTTTGGACGTTAAACCCCACATATCAATCAATGCTATATCTTCCTTCTGAAACGTTCTCTGCACACAAGGATATATATTTCACAAAAAAAACAAAGGGTGCTGGCGGTATTGCTGCGTATTCAAGTGCAACAGTATGTAAAAAGGAGGACGTATAGAGGAAGGGGAGAACTCAGAATGAGGAACTAGCGTTGCATTCAAGTGGTCAGCCGAGCTAAATTCTGCTCTCGTTCTCCTTTGTAGTGCTGTCGGGCTCGTTTCTAAACCGGATGGCACGTGTATGCTATATTTATTCGATAGTGAATACAGCCACCAGTAAAATTCAGGGCCAAACAGTCGAGTTTAGGCGGTGTTTTGCCGGAAATGAAATTAGCATATTATGCAACAAACGGCATTGTAATTTTTTAGATCTGGCCCGCTGAGCATTGCGTGATTGCCCCGCCGCGGTGGTCTAGTGGCTAAAGGTACTCGGCTGCTGACCCGCAGGGCGCGGGTTCGAGTCCCGGCTGCGGCGGCTGTTTCCGATGGAGGCGGAAATGTTGTAGGCCCGTGTGCTCAGATTTGGGTGCACATTAAAGAACCCCAGGTGGTCTAAATTTCCGAAGCCCTCCACTACGGCGTCTCTCATAATAATGTAGTGGTTTTGGGACGTTAAACCCCACATATCAATCAAGCATTGCGTGATTAACTTCAAGACTATAAAGTTTCCATGCGTCCAACTATTTGACCATCACCACCAAACTCTATCTAATGCCACTGCGTGTAGCAAATGAAATGATAGGCAGGTAGTCTTTTTTTTGTAAACAGTTGCGTGTAAGGAAAGCTGCATCGCCCCCAACACGTGTGCAGGGCTACGTTCATACGCCTCTGGGCTGTTATAGAAGATACTCTGACGGTGAAAAATCAATGCCGAAGTGCCTCTGTTTAGCTTAATTTGTGCAAGAGACAGGGTTCTTGTTAAAAACAAAGAAGCAGACTACTCAAAACTTAGCTTTATGGAGCCAGCCAATTCAGTAAGCGTTTTTTTCACTTGCTGTCTTGGCTAAGTAAAATCGTAACCTATACGTTTATAGAGAAGTATCAATTGTTTTCAATGTTCATTGTTTAGTTCACCTAACACGCAGTTTCAGATTTTTCAGCTTGCCTGTGTCGGCCTCGAATGATCATGTCTGTTCAACATCGATAATTGTTGGCTTTAATGTGCCAACAAGATATCATTCTGAGGTACGCTGCAGGGTGCGTACCAAGATTGTGACTGCTTGGAGTTCTCCAATGTGCTTATATCCTTTGGTTCACGGGTGTTCTTTTTATATTTCGTCCCCATCTAAATACAGCCCATGTGGTCGGAGATCCATCCCGCGCTATCGAGCATATGACCGCGACACCACCCATGCTATACTGTCACAGTGGTTTGCTTGATGAACGTACAAGTACATACATACCGCAGACAGAGTGTACTTAAGCCACCAAAAAAGTGATGCCGCAGTTACTATTTATTCTTTTTTTTACCACAGAAGTGTGCAGTGTGGTATCGTCTTTGCATGAGTATATAAGCTGGTACTACCATAGTACAAAATCCAAACGAGAAAATGATCTCGAGAGAGTTTCCATCACTGTACAACACTGTCTCTTCAATGCCACATGCATAGATGCAATCCGCTTTGCAGAGCTTCGCTATGTTTTCAAGTGCTACTTGTGTGAGAATAGCCTTCAGACAGTTTTTTTAATCCACAGTACAGTATTACTGGCGCAATGGCTCTTGGAGCTGTTCGTTTCAAAATGAGGCACGGCTGCGCCACAAGTACGTGCTCTCCCTGCAGCCAGTTGTGTGGGCGCGAATATCTGAGTTGTGTCGCGACTATCTGCCAAGTGCTGTTTATTGGTGAGCCACCTATCCATTCCTGGTCTCCTATGAAACCAAAACTTCAGATCAATTCAAGTCTCAAAAAGCACGTAAAATTTCAGACGTTTTTTTAATGCGAAAAGAACAACATAGAAAACTACATGAGCGCGTCTTTCACAGCATTTGGAGATACCATTTCAAATTAAATACAGGAGCCTTGCAATAATTCACAAGTGTCAGTGCTGAATTTGGGTTTGCATAGATTCTTTCATCTTATGTTGTCTATCTGGTGGTCAGTCATCCTCTTGTGCAGTATTAGCTGTTGTGTGCCCAAAAATAATCCAGAGTTTGAAGTTCGTGCGGTCATGTGTCTTTTTGTCCTGTTATAAATTTATACAGCCATAGGCTATAGCTGCAGACTAGTTCACCTGGCTTGCAACCCTGTAAGTCATATTTATAAATCAAGAAAGACTTTGTGTTTATTTATAACTCAGTCAAACAAGCTTGTTTTAATCAACTTTCATTGAAACCTATTCCTAAACTATTTTTGTATGTGGCAGAAGTTTTTTGCACATGACTGTTGAAGTATTTCTTCGTTTCTTTTTATAATGGCCACATGGCCTTTGATCTAGATAGTTCATTATAACATCTGCTGTCATTGTTTTTCAGTGTTTTAGCTTGCATATTTGTTATACTGCAATGCTTAGAACTTTTTTGAGGTGTTTATTTTTATTCACGTATGCAGGTGTTCGAAAAGGCTCAGTGTTTCATCAAGACATGCCTGTTGAAGTTTGTTGGCCTCGATGGAGGTTAGGAAAGGCACTTAACACATGTGTTCATAGGATTGCAGCCCGATCGCTGCTGCCCCTCAGAGCAGAAATCTGCGACAGCCTGTGATGGTCTGTTTTCTGCCCAATCGCTGCTTGCAGGACCCTGGGCAGCCCACCGTCATTGCCCCATCTCCTGCTGCAGCCTCTAAACAACACCCCACCTCTGCTGCCCTGGCCAGCCCTATGCCCATAGAGCCTTGCTGAACTCGCCTCTTAGTTTGGACAGCATTACCAAACAGCAGTAACTCGAAAAACTGAACAGAAAAAATAGTTTGACTTGGTATATTTAGAAATAAGGTTACAATATTGTGTTCTGGTATTCTTATTTAAAGATTGCTTGTGTGCGAAATATTTGCACCGAGCAGTTAATTTGGTTAATGTTTTTTAGCTAATACTTGATGGAATAGCCCATGTTACAATTTCTCGCAAAACTGAGGAGGAATGTGTAAAAAAAAACAAGACGGTACCAAGACTTCCGCAGTCTTATGATCTACATGTGGGGAGGGTAACAGGCAATGCAAGAAAAAAGGCAAAAATGGAATATTTAGTGTAATCGTGTAGTGCTTCTACACTTGTCATCCAGTGGTCAGTCACCTTGAAGTATACTACACTTTAAGATTGTACGGGGCTGCTATAGGCTGCTAGGGGAAGATCCTGGGGCATAATGTAAAGTTTACTTCCTAAGGAATGCCAGTAGTAAAAAGCCCTTATAATAACGGTAGAATATTGGCCATTCAATTGTAGCCGAAATTTGTCGTAAAGCGTATGCTGGCGTAATACTGGCGTTTCATTGGCAACAAAGTGGCCTGAGAATGGTTCTATACTCGGTGTATGTTGGCAACTACGTCAGTGAAAGGACGGGCCTTTGTTGGCTTGTGAGGAGTAGGCTGGTATCGGCTGAATATCGACAAATTCAACGGCAGAATATCGAACCTAGATCGGCTTTAACATCGCTTCTACATCGGAAGAAGTTGCACTTGGGCGAGATGCCAACTTTTGGCTAATATTGCAGCCGACGATAGCCGATGCCCGTCCAAGATTCGTCCAACACCAGTGTGATGCCTCTGTAGCATCGGTGGGAAAGAAGAGCTTTAGAAAATAGCCCGCTGATTTTAACACCTTCTTTCCCTTATTTGGCTAAATATAATCAAATAAATGAAGTTTTGAGCTACGTAAAACTTATAAATGATTTTCTTTAATGCACGCTTCTTTTCTCTGAAAAACTAAGCAGAGACAGTTACTACCCAAAAATAAACTTGACAACGTGCTCTGAATTTTGACGTTAGGAGGTGGTAAATGAGGTGACCTGAATGCTTTTTTGGGTACAACGCTTGTGACCTTGAAACTTTCTATAAGCAAGCGCTTTAGAAAAAGTTTAGCGTTACGTTTATGAGGGTAATTTTCACATGTGTGTGCGTGCTGCGTGAGTTATAGTCTTACCTAGTTTGAAATTAAGCAGCTTAATGCTTCCCCCTAAATAATTTTTGATTTCGCATGTATATACAGGCGCAAGAAACGCGCGGACGGAGGTCGTGTGTGCGCAATGGGTGTGTAAGTTTGTGGATATATGTGTCACGCTATGATGAATGGGTGACGTGGCCTGGCTCACACCTTATGTTTATTTTATTCTCCTTCTTACTTCTCTACTTCTCCTAATGATCCCTGCCTTATTACGTAACAGGATTCCCCTTCCCCCCGAAAAAAGTTGCGTCAGACGAACAGCAATTATAAACTGAGTATGCACGACTTAGAAGTGAACACAGTCAAAAAATCGAACATCGTTCCATGTACTAGGAAGTCTCCGTAAACACAGTTTAGCTTCATAGGAAAGTGCAGCAGTCCGGTTAGTGCTGGAGTTCTGGTGGGCGAGGCTGACTGCTGTGTACTGGAAAACACAAGTACACCTTGAACGTTGAAACTGCAGATGATAAAACTAATTGTATACTTGCAAAGAATGAACGTGGTGTGAAGGCATTGGAGCAACAGCAGCATGATTTGCGTAGACTTCGTGCTTTTTGCCTTGATTGATACACATGCAGTGCCACCCGTCTGTGTGTTTGTTGACCAAGACTGGTGCGGTGATTTCTGCGTCCTTCCGTAATACAGGGTGTGGTTTTGCGCCTTCTTCGTCGCTTTGTGTCCTGTTGTCTGAACAGCTTTCATTGTAGACTGAATCTTGATCCCTTCTGGAGAAAACTTGTGCGATGTTTCTTTTTGCGAAAATGTCTTGAATTAGAAGACTTGTTTGTCTTAAGCGACACTTAGTTTAAATGTCGTCTCTTCACTTGACCCGCTTGTAGACGCCTTTGTTTATTCCTCGCGTGTTCTTTTTTTTCTGTTTGTAGTCGTCCTTGCTGGTGTAGCCCATCGAGATTCTGTTGTTCTTGGGCTTGCTTCTGCTGGCATTGATAGTGTTTGTGTGGTAGAAACCGAGATGGCAGCCATTTTTTCGCCATGGCACTAATTTTCTGGACAGCTTGATGTGGTGTCCAGTAGGCAGATGGTGGTCGGTGGACTGTTATGCTGCGTTTCGGGTAATGAAGGTTGTGGCGCTCGAATTTACTGGAGACTCTTTGGAGGCTCTTGTGACGCCGTTCCTAATGGACGCTTCTTGCTCTCGGCAACGTGTACGGTTTGATGGTTCCGAGCCTCCTGTGTTGTTAAGAATCCTAGGTGTCCATGCACTGGATGGTGACACCGCAGTAGGTGTAGATTCGTCAATATCAGTCGGAAATGTTTGTCTTTCTGTGTAACTCACGAGTTAGGCTGTTCTGACGCATGCATCTGTACAGAAGGGCCAAAGCCTCGCTGAGTATCTTCAGGGTTCTTCACCTCTATATCAACCGTAGTAAGTATGTGAGATGCGAGGTGAGCGCTGTGAGCAACTCAATAGCCAAGCAACGGAAAAGTCGGGGGTGGTCGAAGTGCGCGAGACGGAAAGTACTGTGCACAAGGTGGCTCCCTAACGTGAGTGCTACGGTGCAGTGAGGACGTAAAGGTTGCTTTTCGATCGGACAGTTGCAAAACGCGGTGCGGTGGGGGGTACACTCTTCCTGCAAACAGATCTTGCTGCCTTTCAGTAAGATGGTGCTATAAATGTTCTTGTTTCAAAGACCGATTTATTTTTGGTGTCCCATTGCGTGAGCAGTGCTTTTGACTGCGGCGACCGAGTGCGATTGTTTCCAGATGGTTGGCAATTAGAAAGTTTCATCATAGTCGCGAAAACTGGCGATCATCTCTTCTTTGATCTTTTTTCAAGACTCATCGATTTGAAATATGTGGATGAGGTAGAATTTTAAAGCCTCACCGGAGACGTAGTATGTAAAGTTGACGATCATATCCCTTTCCGGCCATGATGCAGCGGCGGCGTGGAGCTCGAAGAGTTTGAACCTGTCTTCTACGGGTCCGTTGTCCGCTGATCCGGTGTACTTGGGACTGTCAAGGTAAGCAGATAGTTCTGACATGACGCTGGTCGCTGCGTAATGTTAGGCGCTAGTACGGTACTCCGTGTATGGTCAGGGTGTCTTGCGTAAAATTGCGTCAATGATGAGACGCAGATGCAGGGGCTTGGAGGTCTTCATCCTGTCGACTCGTGTGATGCTATGATGAATGAGTGACGTGGCCTAGCCTGTGACGTAAGAAGGCAAGATGGTTAGATGGTTAGGAGAAGTAGAGAAGGAAGAAGGAGAATGGAATAAGCATGAGGTAAGAGCCAGGCCACGTCACCTATTCATCGTAACGTCCCATATATATATATATATATATATATATATATATATATGGAATATGGCACAATCGGAGCGTTGTGAACAAGGATAAATATATTTATTTCCCAACAGTTTCGGGAGGGGTCCTCCCTTCATCAGGGGATGAGTTATCCCTTGATGAAGGGAGGACCCCTCCCGAAACTGTTGGGAAATAAATATATTTATTCTTGTTGACAACGCTCCCGTTGTGCCATATCTCATACCTTCACGAAGACTAACTGGCCCATTGAATTATTACTCCCACTATATATATATATATATATATATATATATATATATATATATATATATATATATATGACGCTATGATGAATGGGCGACGTGGCGTGGCTCGTACCCCATGTTTATTTCATTCTCTGACTTCTTCCTTCTCGGCTTCTACCAGCCATCGCTGCCTTCATACGTCACAAGATTCCCCCTCCCCCCGAAAGAATGCGCGAGCTACAAACTATGAAGCATGAACAAGTGGTGTCTCATCATAGAAAAAAATATCACAAAATAGAGTAGTTTCATGTAACACGACAGTTCCATGCACTTGCACAAAAATCTTCACAGGGAAGGCAGTCCAGTGACATCTAGGAGACCTCAGGTGGGCGAGGTTGGCTGTTGCGTTCTGGAGAGCATAACCTTGCATTCGACGTGGAAAATGGTGATGAAACAGCCTGGATAGTAGCGAAAAATGAACAAGGTTTGGAGTCCTTGTAGCGTTGGAAGGTTGGATGTCTAATGCGTCGGATTTCGAGTCGTGGCTGCGACAGACGCATTGTATCTAGAATGCGTGCTTCTTGAGAGATGGTGACGGCTAGATGCCTGTGTGCTGGCGGCGTGCAAGAAGTGCTTCCACGTCTTTCTGGGTGTTTTCCGTGGTGTTGTCTGTGTAGCCGCAGACGCAGAGAGCGTCTGCGGCGATGTTCCTTCATTCGCAAACGTCCTACTTCTTGAAATGACCCTTGGATCAAAGTCCCTAATTTTTTAAGTTGTTCAAGTCGTGAATGTGCTTCCGTTGAAGTTTTCGTTCGTCGTCGTATTATCTTGGTTTGGTGATGGCTCTAAGAAAATTGTGGTTGGTCATCGTCGTTGAATAAGGAGACACTGTCGGTATTGCCAGTATTCTTTACGAGTGGGATGCAAGCATGATTTCTGTCAAGAAAAGCAGTAGATACATTTTCGTATGTGGCTGCCCACTCGCATTGAATGGTGACTCCATAATGTTTCCACTTTAGGTTGGTCCGGTTCCTGAGATTGACATCGCCGCAAACATCGCTTGATGTGTTTCCGATTCCGTAGGTTCGTTTCTTTGCAGGAGAATTGAGCCAAGCGTTCGTGAAGTACAATCACTTTCGAAATGGCAGTGGCTTGACAAGGTATTCGGCCGATATTTCAGGTGGTGAGTTGCGTATGTGGCGATATCTTGAAGGGTGCGATGAGAGTGACAAGCACCAGACGAGCTACTTGGCACAAAACCAGGTGGTGGCTTACGTAAGGAAGATGAAGAGTCAAGTACATTGGGTGCTTCAATGTTGTCTTGATTTGTGTATTTTATGGAAGAGTTTAGCGTTGGTGATATTTGTGTACATGGGAAACCAGGTGGAAGGTTCGGCTTTGTAGAAAGACGGCTAGGTTGTCTTTCTATGAGCAGATGACTGACTTCGCCTGACGGGAACCGTAAACTTCTGCTCTGTGCTCGAATGGGTGAAGGCTGCTTATGACTGCGATGACTGAGACCGATAGCACTGAGAGCGTGTGTTCTAATCGAATCTTCATTGAAGTCTTGAAACCAGACGATCATTTCTTTTTTTATTTTTTGCCAAGACTCGTCGTTGTCGAATATGTGGGTGAGATAAAATTTAAATGCCTCACCGGTGACGTAGTCGCTGAAGTTCGTAACCATCTCCCGTTCCGACCAAGATGCAACGGTAGCGTGGAACTCGAACAGGTCGAACCAGTCCTGTACAGGTCCATCGTCCTCTGCTCCGGTGTACTTGGGATTGGGAAGGTCGTCCGATGCTGCTGTCATGATGCTTGGTGATCTTGGCGGTCCGCGTTCGGTCACTGCGTCTCGCTGAGGTGTTCTATGATGATGTCCGGGCGATGAAGTGGTTGCGAGGTCTTCATCCCGTCGACTTGTGTGACGCTATGATGAAAGGGCGACGTGGCGTGGCTCATACGCCATGTTTATTCCATTCCCTGACTTCTTCTTTCTCGGCTTCTACCTACCAACCATCGCTACCTTCATACGTCACACACACACAAACACACATATTATATATATATATATATATATACATATACACACATATACATATAAATTTATATATATATATATATATATATATATATATATCAGCATCATCATCAGCCTGACTACGTCCACTGCAGGACAAAGGCCTCTCCCATGATTCGCCAGATAACCCGGCCCTGTGCTTGCTGCTGCATATTTATACCCGCAAACTTCTTAATCTCATCTGCCCACCTAACCTTCTGTCTCCCCCTAACCCGCTTCCCTTCTCTAAGAATCCAGTTAGTTACTCTTAATGACCAGCGGTTATCTTGTCTACGCGCTACATGCCCGGCCCATGTCCATTTCCTCTTCATTATTTCAACTATGATATCCTTAACCCCTGCTTGTCCAGTAATCCACTCTGCTCTCTTCTTGTCTCTTAAGGTTACACCTACCATTGTTCTTTCCATTGCTCGATGCGTCGTCCTCAAATTAAGCTGAAACCTATTTGTGAGTCTCCAGGTTTCTGCTCCGTAGCTAAGTAACGGCAAGATACAGCTGTTATGTACCTTCCTCTTGAGGGATCGTGGCAATCTACCTGTCATAATTTGAGAGTGCTTGCCGAATGTGCTCCACCTCATTTTTATTCTTCTAGTTACTTCAATCTCGCGGTTAGGCTCTGCGGTTATTACCTGCCCTAAGTAGACATAGTCTTTTACAACTTCAAGTGCACTATTACCTATCTCGAAGCGCTGCTCCTTTCCGAGGTTGTTGTACATTACTTTCGTTTGCTGCAGATTATTTTAGGACCTACCTTCTGCTCTCCTTGTCTAACTCCGTAATCATGAGTTGCAATTCATCCCCTGAGTTACTCAGCAATGCAATGTCATCGGCGAAGCGCAGGTTACTAAGGTATTCTCCATTAACTCTTATCCCTAACTGTACCCATTCTAGGCTTCTGAAAACCTCCTGTGCGCACGTGGTAAATAGCATTGGGGCGATTGTGTCCCCCTGCCTTACACCCTTCTTGATTGATATTCTGTTGCTTTCTTTATGAAGCACTATGGTAGCAGTTGATCCCCTGTAGATTTCTTCCAGAATGTTTATATATACTTCATCTACGCCCTGATTCCGCAGTGTCTGCATGACGACTGATATTTCTACTGAATCAAACGCCTTCTCTTAATCTATGAAGGCTATGTATAGTGGTTGGTTATACTCTGAGCATTTCTCTATTAACTGATTGATAGTATGAATGTGGTCAATTGTTAAGTAGCCTGTTCGAAATCCTGCTTGTTCCTTTGGTTGATTTAATTCTAATGTTTTCTTTACTCTGTTAGCAATTACCTTTGTAAATAGCTTGTATACTAGAGAGGGCAAGCTGATCGGCCTGTAATTCTTCAAGTCCTTGTTATCTCCTTTCTTATGTATTAAGATGATGTTAGCGTTCTTCCAAGACTCTGGTACCCTTCCCGTCAGGAGACCCCTCGTAAACAGGGTGGCTAGTTTTTCTAACACAATTTGTCCTCCATCTTTCAGCAGATCTGATGTTACCTGATCCTCACCAGCAGTTTTGCCTCTTTTCATGCTCTCCAAAGCTTTTCTGACTTCTTTTATCATTACTGGTGGGGTGTCGTCTGGGTTACTGCTAGCTCTTATAGTATTAAGGTCGTGGTTGACTTGGCTACTGTACAGATCTCTATAAAACTACTCCGCTATTTTAACTATCCTATTCATATTAGTAGTTATTTTCCCTTCTTTTTCCCTTAGTGCATGCATGCAATTTTGGCCTATCCGAAGTTTCCTCTTCACTGGTTTTACGCTTCCTCCATTTTTCAGAGCGTGTTCAATTCTCTCCATGTTATACCTTCTTACATCGCATACTTTACGTGTATTAATCAACTTCGAAAGCTCTGCCAGTTCTATTTTGTCTGTTGTACTTGACAGTTTCATGATTTGACACTTTTTAATTAGGTTCTTTGTTTCCTGGGAAAGCTTGCCAGTGTCCTGTCTAACTACCCTGCCTCCAACTTCCAATGCACACTCCATAATGATACTCCTCAGAATATCATTCATTGTATCTTCGCTAAGGTTGGTTTTCTCACTAAGAGCCGAGTACCTGTTCTGCAGCGAGACTCTGAAGTCCTGTACTTTCCCTCTCAGTGCTAGCTCATTGATTGGCTTCTTGCGTATCAGTTTCTGTCGTTCCCTGTTCAAGTCTAGGCGAATTCGAGACCGTACCATTCTATGGTCACTGCATCGTACCTTGCCAACCACTTCCACATCCTGCACGATTCCTGGGTGTGCAGTCATTATAAAGTCTATTCCGTTCTTATTTTCGCCATTAGGGCTCCTCTATGTCCACTTGCGGTTTTCTTGTTTTTGGTAAAAGGTATTCAAAATCCGCAAATTATTGCGTTCTGCGAATTCTACTAGTAGCTCTCCTCTGGCGTTTCTAGTGCCGATGCCATAATATCCTACTGCCTTGTCTCCAGCCTGCTTCTTTCCTACCTTTGCATTAAAGTCGCCCATCACTATAGTATACTGTGTTTTTACCTTACTCATTGCCGATTCCACGTCTTCATAGAAGTTTTCAACTGAAGCGTCTTCATGGCTGGATGTAGGCGCGTAAGCCTGTACTACCTTCATCTTCTATCTTTTGTTCAGTTTAATTACAATACCTACCACCCTTTATATAATGCTATAGTATTCCTCTATGTTGCCAGCTATGTTTCTGTGAATTAGGAACCCGACTCCCAGTTTTCTTCTGTCTGCCAAGCCCCGATAGCAAAGGACGTGCCCATTCTGTAGCACAGTATAGGCCTCACCTGTCCTCCTAACCTCGCTGAGCCCTATTATATCCCATTTAACACCCTCTAGCTTCTCGAATAGTACAGCTATACTTCCCTCACTAGATAAGGTTCTAACGTTAAACGTTGCCAAGTTCAGGTTCCAAAGGCGGCCTGTAGTCCAGAGATTCTTAGCCCCCTCTGGTGCGTTGCAGATCTGACCGCCGCCATGGTCAGTTGCTTCGCAGCTGCTGGGGACTGACGGCCGTGAGTTATTTGACGTATGCATGTGGAAGGTATATATATTGCCACGCTCTGTTTGTGGCTGATGAAGAGAGGGAAGATGTGAAAGGCTGCTGTGGCTGAGTAAACAGTCATCCACTTGAAGTTCTTGTCTATCGTTTCCTCTCGCGACCGACTGGTAGTGGTGCGGGGTACTGTACTGCAACGTCTTATGCCTTTTGGTTCTGAACCAGAATCAAACACCTCCAGTGCACCAGAGTCTGCTGATATTCATCGAAGCAGCCGCCGCCTTCAAGGACAACCACCACTATACGGCTCCTTGGCAAGTTCCATGTGGACAATGTTTGCCACATCCGCCACCCTAACCGAGCATGAACTATTTCTAGCGTACCCTGTGTCATCAACACGCCTGACACACGCAACCGATTCCACGGCGATGCCGGTGAGGATGTCGAAGACTGGCTCGACTATTCCGACCAGGTTGCTGCCATCAACGACTGGGACAATCGCCGTAAGTTGAAGAACGTGTACATTTCTCTTAGACGCGGCAATAGTGTGGTACGAGAACCACAAAACTTCATTCGCGATTTGGCAGCATTTCCATCGGCAGCTTCGCGAGGCGTTCAGTATCATCGAATGGAAAGAGAGAGTGGAGCAGGCACTTTCTTCGCAGTTTCAAATGCCGAACGAGGGCGTCGCAATGTTTGTCGAGATGTCGCGATTGTTACGACGGGCTGACCCCATCATGCCAAAAGACAAAAAAGCTTGCCTTCGAATGCGAGGCGTAAAGGAGCAACTTTTCGCGGGCCTTGTGCGCAACCCTCACACGACTGTGTCAGAGTTCATACGTGAGGCCTGTCACAATTATAGAGCGCATGCTTCGGCAGCGGTTGTCGCAGTAGGAGCATCAGACGGCCATGTCCGCTGCGTGCTCGCTTCTACCAGAAGGCGATAACAGGAAGGTCCTCAAGAACTCATAGAGCAAGTTGTACGTGAAGAACTTCGGAAATCTCATGCAGCGTCCCCTCTCAGTAGCGCTGCTCTTACGGACGTCGTTCGTAACGAAATGAGGCAGTTCATTCATTCCTCACCATCATAGCAAGTTGAACCTCCACGCTTTCCTACGCAGATGCTCTACACGTCTCTACGTCGTCGACGGCGCAATTTGCTCATCCACCTGATGTGACCCCCAGACGCTTGTGAAGTCCAGCCCATCACGCGCTTTGTCAAGCCGATTTTCGTCCTGGTTCCCGGGAGTCCACCATCTGGCATGCACTCGACAATCGTCCTTGTTGCTACCATTGTGGCGAAGTTGGACACATGTACCACGACTATTACTATTGACGAATAGGCCTACGCGGATTTCACCCACATGCCCGCTGTCCACGCTATGGTGAGCGCTCACAACAAATTGCGGATCGCTTGGAAGGTAGCCATCACGCTTCTGTCTCACCGCGATCAGAGTCACGTTCACCATCACTTCGTCCGTCCACATCAACGCATCGCACCCGACCCACCTTTGGGTCTCCTGGTGTCAGTGGCGCAAGCCCACACCAGAGAAACTGAAAACAGCGACCTCCGGAGATGAGGCCACTGTCACGCGAACCGAAAAATCCCCTCCGCCACTGCCTTACGACGTGCCGTTAAAGCCTGTTTCTGAAACCGCCAATAGACCGTAATAGACGATCCGCTGCAATTACCGTTTCCGTCGACTGTCATCCGGTGACTGCGCTTGTCGACACAAGAGCTGACTACTCGGTAATGAGTGCTTCATTGGCCACCCGTCTACACAAGGTGCTGACAAAGTGGGATGGCCCTACGCTGCAGGGCACCTCGTACCCCCTATGAAAGGTGGAGTGCCAGGCTTGAGATTTGTGCGTCGGCTTTTGTAGCGTCATTCGTTGTTCTGCCCAATTTTTCTCGGCCAGTCATTTTGCGCAAGGATTTTCTGCAAAAGTAAGGAGCGATAAATAATCTGCGTGATTTGTTCGTCAGTTTTGCTGTGTTTCTTCAGATTCCGATATCGAGAACGAACATCGTGGCGTTGCCTTACGCGCAGTTGATGATTGCGTCACGTTGCCACCTCGCAGTAGTATCTTTGTGCTTGTTGAGTGTTGAGTGTCCACAGGAGCTGTCCAGTACAGGTGTCGTCGAAAGTAAAATGACGTTATTTATTGATGGGAAAGTTGCCATTGCTCGAAGTCTCGCTCAACTTTGAAATGGCCAAACTACACTTTTAGTTACGAACTTCAAGTGAATACAGGCATTTCCAGGACACCTACAGACATGTCCAGGACACCTTCCAACAGCCCGGGATCTAGTCCACAAAGACTTCCGCTCGTCGAAACACCCGTCCACCGCGCCAGCCGCCGCCTGTTAGGCCTGAGCCCAGAGTTCGGTCCTTGGACGAAAAACATGACCGTACCGGGAAGCAGTTGCCCCACCATTACGAGCCCAAGCACGACACAGGTGATTGTTTTCACCCCTAAAACTCCTGTGGACTTCCATGGCAACACATATGAAGACGCAGATGACTGGCTTGAGGAGTTCGAGCGCACAGCCAACGTTAACGGGTGGAACGCCGCACAGAAGTTGGGGTACGTGTATTTCCCTCTTCAAGACAGGGCTCGCACGTGGTTCACGAATCGCGTGTGGTCAACGTGGGTCGAGTTCCGGCAGAAATTCCTGGACACCTTCGCAAACACCGAAAGGTGGGAGCATGCACAACGACTCCTTGAATCACGAATTCAAAAGCCCAACGAGTCTGTTGCTATGTTTGTTGAGGACATGGCTCGTCTCTTTCATCGAGCCAATCCTAATATGTCCGAGAACAGAAAAATCAGCCACCTCATGCGTGGTGTTAAAGAGCAGCTGTTTGCTGGTCTCGTACGGAACCCACCTTCAAGCGTCAAAAAATTTTCGAAGGAGGCGACCACCATAGAACGCGCACTACAGCTGCGGTACCGCCAGTACGACCGTCCAAACAACAGCGGACAAACCAGCGCAACCGTCGTGGCCACTGTGACTCCTGACGAGCATTCTTTGCGTGACCTGATACGCGAAATTGTGCAAGAAGAGGTGAAGAAGCTTGCCGCCACACCGAATGACTGCGCGATTGCGGTGGTCACAGAAGTTGTTCGCCAAGAAATAAGGCAAGCGCTTTCACTTCCCTAGCCGAACACTGAAATAGTCAGGCCAACATATGCAGATATTCTCCGTCGACAGCCTAGATCTAACGTGCCGCCACCTCAACAGTACCACCAGCAACCGCCGCCGACAGTGCCTTAGTACTACAGGGAAACGTCGACGCCGATGCGACCCCCACTCCGCAAAACCGACATATCGCGTACCCCTGACTAGTGGCCCCTGTGCTGCCATTGTGGGGAAGCAGGCCACATCGTGCGGTATTGTCCTCATCGCGTTGCCGGGTATCAAGGATTTCCATCCACTACCCCTCGGCGCTATTTCGACGGAAGACGCAACGTTGAATCGAGCGCGACGATCCCGTGAGACGTTTCTCCTGGGTTCCGGTCATGCTCGCCCTCCCCGAGTCATTTTCCCCGATCTTATAGATGTAGCACCACGGACATGGCGAGAGGAAGGTCTCCCAGTCCACGCCGGGGAAACTAAAAGCAGCAACCTTAGGAGGGAAGGTTGCGAATTGCCGAAGATTTGAAAATCCCCCATTACCGCCGCATGAAAAGCCGCACATTTCGAATGAATCGACGAAAGACAAGATTGTCACCGCCCACATTACACTTTCAATTGACGGTCGCGACGTGACCGCGCTGGTCGACACTGGTGCGGACTTTTCAATAATGAGTGCGAATCTGTCCGACCAACTCAAGAAGGTAAAAATGGAATGGACGGGGCCACAAATTAGAGGAGCCGGAGGCGAGCTGCTGACACCTACCGGAAAGTGCACCGCACAAATCAAGATCGGGGATTCATCATTCGTGGCAACCTTCGTTATTCTTTCTGAGTGTTGTAAACAGGCCATCTTGGGTATGGATTTGTTACGGGTGTACGGTGCCATTATAAATATACCGGACGGTGTACTGACCATCTCAGCGGACCATAGCGCAGCGCTGAAGCGCAAGCCCATGCGCGTGATTAACGACGTGATCATGCCACCGTTGTCATGCCGCCTCGTCTCTGTCACGTGTAACACGCAGCATAGTGGAGAAGGTGTCGCGGAACAAATATCGACGCTTTTACTCTCTCGAGGAATCGCTATTGCCAGAAGTCTCGTCAGTGTTGTGTCTGCGTAAGCAGAGGTCCTGTTGACAAACTTCAGCAACGAGCGTCGACACATTGCAGAGGGTACCACAGTTGCATACTTCGAAGAAATTGTATAATTCCGCGAGTGCTTCGCACTACAACAGGCAGAGACGCCGGCCGCTTCAACACCACTGCCTGTCGACCTGAGCACAGATTTACCACCATCGCAGAGGCAGAGTCTTCTAGATATTCTCGGCCAGTTTGAAGATTGTTTTTCGTCGACCTCGAGGGTGAATCAAACGCCACTGACAAAGCACCGAATTATAACGGAAGAGACGGCAAGACAAATTCGACGAAACCCATACCGCGTGGCACCGAAAGAACGCGAAGCAATCCAAGAACAAATCCAGAAAATGCTCAATGATGACATCATTCAGCCGTCGAAAAGCCCTTGGGCATCACCGGTAGTGCTAGTTAAGAAGAAAGACGGCAGCTTACGCTTCTGTGTGGACTACCGCAGGCTGAACTGCGTGACAAAGAAAGACGTATACCGACTACCGCGTATTGACGACTCACTTGACAGGCTGAGGCATGCACGCTTCTTCTCGTCAATGGACCTGAAAAGCGGTGATTGGCAAATCGAGGTCGATGAGCGGGACAGAGAAAAGGCTGCTTTTGTTACGCCTGACGGGCTTTACGAGTTTAAAGTCTTGCCCTTCGGATTGTGCTCAGCCCCAGCAACATTTCAGAGACTGATGGATACCGTCCTATCAGGCCTTAAGTGGCAGACGTGTCTGGTATACCTCGACGACGTCATTGTTTTCTCACCAACATTCGAGGAACATCTAAGACGGCTGCTATTAGTATTTCGAGCAATACGGTCCGCTGGCCTATCGCTGAAACCTGAGAAATGTCATTTCAGTTTCAAGGAACTCCAATTTTTAGGACATGTGGTGAGCCATGAAAGTGTTCGTTCGGACCCCGACTAGATCGACGCCGTCCGAAAATTTCCGGTGCCAAGAGGAAAGAAGGCCGTAAGACGATTTCTTGGCCTTTGCGCCTACTACCGCAGATTTATCGCCAATTTCTCGCACATAGCGTCGCCATTAACACGCATAACGAGAGACAATGTTCCATTTTTATGGGGCGAAGAGGAACAAGCAGCATTTGACGGTCTACGACAGCGCCTGCAGACACCACCTGTGCTTGCACTCTTTAACGAGGATGCTCCTACCATGATCCACACCAATGCCAGCGACGTAGGTTTAGGCGCTGTACTCGTCCTGTGGCAAGACTCAGCCGAGCGAGTGATTGCATATGCAAGTAGGACGCTTTCCCGTGCCGAGTCCCATTATTCCACAACAGAAAAGGAATGTCTTGCTGTAGTATGGACAGTTATGAATTTTCGTCCATATCTCTACGGCCGTCCTTTCCACGTAGTCAGCGACCACCACTCCCTTTGCTGGCTGACCAACTTGAAGGACCCATCCGGTCGGCTAGCGCGCTGGAGCTTACGCCTACAAGAATTTGATATGACGGTCGTCTATAAGTCAGTACGACAGCACTCTGATGCTGATTGCTTATCCAGGTCACCTATAAAGCAAGATGATGTCTCAGAAGATGATGACATGGCCTTTTTAGGAGTGGTCGACACGGTCACCATTTCGTCTAAGCAGAAAGAAGACAGTGAGATGCTCCCTCTTATTAATTTTCTTAACGGCCAGTCTACAAGCGTTCCCAAGATATTTGCAAGGAGCCTGCCTTCATTCTGCTTGCGCAGTGGTGTCCTATACAAGAAAAACTTTGCCCCCAGCGGAAATGCCCATTTACTTGTCGTCCCGACATCCATTCGCGATGAGATCCTGAGCGCTTGCCACGATGAGCCAACCTCCGGCCATCTTTGATAAACGCGCACATTGGCCAGAATCCAACAAAAGTACTACTGGCCGAAGCTTCCAGGCACTGTAAAGCATTACGTCCGCACATGCCTCGATTGTCAACGACGAAAATCGCCACCTTTAAAACCAGCCGGATTGTTGCAACCAGTTCAAGTGCCCACCATGCCTTTTGCACAAACCATAATAGATCTCATTGGACCATTTCCGACTTCGCATACTCGAAATAAGTGGGTAATTGTCGCTACGGACTATCTTACTCGCTACGCCGAAACAAAGGCTTTATCAAGTGAAACCGGAGTAGAAGCGGCACGATTTTTCATTGAAAATATTGTTCTGAGGCATGGTGCTCCTAGAATTATGATAACAGACAGAGGTACCACTTTCACAGCCATGCTCCTCAAGTCAGTGCTTGAGTTGAGTGGAACAGCGCATCGAAAAACTACCTCCTACCACCCACAAACCAACGGCTTAACAGAACGCCTCAACAAGACAATTGCTGATATGCTTAGTATGTACATCAACGTGGATCATAAAAATTGGGACGACGTTCTACCATACATGACGTTTGCCTATAATACGGCGCAGCAGGAAACTACACGGAGCACGCCATTTAGTCTTCTTTTTGGCCGTGAAGTGACGACAATGCTTGATGCCATGCCGCTGCACGACTGCGAGGATACAGACACGGATGTTCAAGCCTTTACCCAATCAGCTGAAGACGCACGGCAGCTAGCACGCGTGCGAATCGCCCGACACCAGAGTTATGATGCACAACGTTATAACCTGCGACACCGATACGTCACTTATCAACCAGGCGAGAAAGTGTGGGTCTGGAGCCCTATTCGCCGACGCGGCCTTTGTGAAAAGTTACTGAAAAAGTACTTTGGTCCCTACAATGTTATACGGCGCCTAAGTGACGTGAATTATGAGGTCATCCCTCACAGTTCCTCGCGAGCTCAAAAATCTGAAATCGTACACATTGTGCGGATAAAGCCATATTGCAGTCAGCCAGTTGCGCAATATGTCAACTACATACACCGCATATTCTGTAGCCGCGCATCGGGTCGATGCTCTTCCTTGAGGGAGGCAAATGCCGCGTTCAACCTGCAGAGGAGAGCTCGCACAGCCAGAAAGGAAGACGAAGCTCTTGCCCGGTCCTCTTTACGATCACCTTTCGTTTTTAATTAAAGTGAGCTCTTCTACATCGAACTCCTGCTGTGTCTGCGTCGTGAATATATATATATATATATATATATATATATATATATATATATATATATATATATATATATATATATATATATATATATATGGAACTGTCACTTCAGCACAGCAGAAATGGCACCCCAAAAGGAGGAAGACGACAACGTGGTTGTTGTGAGTTGGTCTCTCGAGCTTCTCCCGTCGGCCTGCACGACTGTGCGCTTTTTAAGCCGTTAGCAAGACCTGCTGTCGGCGACTAAATCTTCCACGTAAAATCTTTTGGTGGAAGGTGCGGGGTCTTCACACGAACCGGCTCTGGAACTCCACAGTGAATGTCAGCTTTGTTCAGGCGCAATGCCTGAAACCGGCACTCAGGCCTCGCCATCCGCGTCGACTCCATCAACTGTAATTCCCCCCTCCCCCCCCACCTTTTTGACCCTGGAACGTTTTGTGGGATGGACAGCGCATACGTCGAAGAATGGTTCGCAATATTCGAGTGCGTAAGAAAGCACTACAGGTGGGACGAGACGCTTATGCTGACAAATATTGTATTTTACCTACGGGGTACGGCACGCGCCTGGTGCGAGACGCATGAACAATAAACCAGCTAGGACACATGCAAGCAAGATCTTCGTAACTTGCTCGGTCTGTCAATTGCTCGTCAGATGGCAGCCAGGCAGGAACTCGCGTCGCGTGTTCACTCATCGACGGAGTTGTAGTTCACATACATCCAAGACGTACTCGCAGTGTGCCGGAAGACTGACAAAAACATGTCCGAGGCGGACAAGATCAAAAACGTGTTGAAAAGCATTGCTGAGGATGCTTGCAAAATACTAATGTGTAAGAACTGTACCACTGTCGACTCCATCATATCTGAATGCCGATAATATGAACAAGCTAAAAGCAGCCGAGTAACCCAACACTTCACGAGACTACCAAACATCGCTGCGACTTCGTCTTGCGAAGATTCTTCAGCGCCCCATTCACTTGCGCCTCCCACCAATATCAAAAAGATTCTGTGCCAGGAGCTGGAGGCCATTGCACCCGCTTCCTATCGGCCCCCTGCGCAAGACAACTGGGCAACAGTCTCGCTTATCCAAGCAGTCGAACGTCAGGAGTTTGATAACCTCAGCGCCCAGGTTCCCCAGCCCTCCAGGATCATGCCGCAGCCCATGAGGATTCCCGTACGCAACGCTGACCACCGCACTGCTCCCTTGTCGCTGCACCTGCTTCGACTCCTAGGTTTTCACAACGCTACCGAAATCCATCTGAGTAGCGCACGCACGATGATCGACCCATCTGCTTTTCTTGCTCTCGAGTTGGGCACATCTCCTCCCATTGCCGCAACAGGTTGTATTTCCGGTTAAGCTTTCCTAATGTGGACCACCGTCAGGACCGTGGATACTATTCGCAACTTGCTTTTCCGGATGACCATCTTCAGGACCCTCCACCTCGTCGTTCATCTCCACGCTCCGAACCATCCTACACTGACGTCGTCTCCTAAAGAAACTGGTCTAGCCACTCGCCGTCACCTCAGGGTCGGCCGTCACGCTCCCCTCAACGAGGCCGCTCTCTCTCACCGGCTTATTCCGGTCATCCTCTGGGAAACTGAGGGGTGCAGCACCTGGGGGTGGCGCTGCGTTAACGACTCGGAACGAAAACCCTCAACCGCCTACAAATTCGAGACGCAATCTACCTAGAGTGTTCGTTGATGACCACGCCGTTACTGCTCTATTTGACACTGGTGCCCGAGAATCTCTTATGAATTCCACACTTCTATCTCGCCTGAAGAAGATTCTCACACCTGCTATGTTTTCTACTGTTCGAGTGGCCAATGGAAGTCGAACATCGGTGCTTGGCTTGTACACTGCCCGCGTTAATGTTGCCGGCCACCACACTTACGTTTTCTTCGCAGTCCTTGATGCTTGCCCACACGACGGCGTCCTTGAAATTGATTTCTTATCCGCCCACTCCGCCCTCATAGATTGTTCCACCGGTATCTTACGGCTCGAATTGCCTTTCATCACCGATTTCCCTCCTCCAAGTCGCACTCGGTGAGGATCCGTAGAGTCTCTACGCTACCACCCCAGGCTGCAAGGCACATTCCTGTGTCGCCCTTTCTGTCTGTTCCTAATGCAGACTATCTTGTGGCTCCCCTCATTGATTTGACCTTTACGCACCACATCGCACTACCACATAATATAGTGGTTGGTGCTAACAACACGGCGCTACTTGCAGTTCTGAACTCCTCTACGTCAACCCAAGTTCTCCTCCAAGGCATCACTTTAGCCGATCTTTCAATCCTTGAATAATGTTCGATTTGCTCTTTTACCCTGACACTAATACCGTGGCGAAACCTGTCATCACCTCGCATTACAAGGTGTTTTTCGACAAAATGATATCCAGACACCTCTTACCTTCTGAAGTTGCAGCGCTCCGGGGTGTTCTATTTTCTTACCTGGATATCTTTGACATCGACGACCGTCCTCTGGGCCGCAAAAGTGCCGTGACTCACCGCATTGACACCGGCGACGCCAGTCTACTCCACAAACGCTCTTATCGCGTGTCACATGCTGATCGCCAAGTTATACAGACAGAGGTTGAGAAAATGCTGAGCAAAGACGTCATTGAGCCTTCATCGAGTCCTTCAGCATCTCCTGTGGTCTTAGTTAAGAAAAAGGACAACACCAGGCACTTTTGCGTCGACTATCGCCATCTGAATCGGATCACCCATAAAGACATTCACCCTCTGCCGAATCGATGATGCGCTCGACTGCCTCCACAACGCCAACTAATTCTTGTCCCTTGACCTTCGATCCGGGTACTGGAAAATTTCGGTTGACAACTGCGACCGCGAAAAGACAGCATCCATAACACCCGACGGCCTTTACCAATTCAAGGTTATGGCTTTTGGGTTGTGCAATGCCCCGGCTACTTTTGAACGTATGTGGAATCTCTTCTCCGCGGTTTCAAATGGTCGACCTGCCTTTGCTATCTGGACGATGTTATCGTTTTCTCGCCCTCCTTCCAAAGCCACCTGTCTCGTCTCTAGGCAATTCTTGTCGTTTTTCGAGGTGCTGGTCTTCAACTGAATCCGTCGGAATGCTCATTTCGTCGGAATGCTCACAAAGTCCGTGCAGTCCGAGAATTACCGGTTCCGCGTTCCACACAAGTTCTCAGTTTTACTGGGCTCTGCTCACACTTCCGCCGCTTTGTCTTCAACTTCGCGGATATTGCTACGCCCCTCGCGGATCTCCTCGAATAGAATACGGCCTTTCCTTGGCGGAAGGATCAAGAACAATCCTTCGCGTCGTTGATTAGCGCCCTCACATCATCACCTTTGTTGGCTTATTTTAATCCAGCAGCTCGAACAGAGCTTCACACCGATGCAAGTGGTCATGGCATTGGTGCTATACTCGCTCAGATGCAGAATGGCACCAACTGTTGGATAGCCTACAGTAGTCGCCTTCTGTCGTAAGCAGGTAAAAATATTCCCTCACTGAGCGAGAATGCTTAGTCCTCGTTTGGGCCAATGCGAAATTTTGTTGGTACTTATACGGACGTCCGTTCGCAGTCATCACGGACCATCTTGCCCTTTGCTGTCTGTCGATGCTTAAGGACCCTACAGGAAGACTCGGTCGATGGCACTTCGATTACAGGAGTACACGTTCTCGGTTGTGTACAAAGGTGGAAAGCTGCACGGCGATGCTGACCGCTCATCCCTGAATCCTGTTTATCCTCCTAACTCCGCTGATTTGGAATCTGATGCCTGCATAATAGCCATCACTGACTTTCTGAATGCAGCCGACGAACAGCGCCGAGATACATCGCTGCTCACGATCATTGACCGCCTTCAATCGCATCATACCGACTCTTCCCTGGGCAGATTCTTGCTTCAAGACAACGTTTTGTACTGCCGCAACTTACACCCCGACGGCGCAGAACTTTTACTTGTCATGCCACATCACTTCGAAAGGTTGTTCTGCGACACTTCCACGACACTCCAACTTCTGGACATCTAGTATACTCCAGAACTTATGACCATGTTCGACGACGAGTATTCTGGAAGGGTCTCTACCACTCCGTTCGCCATTACGTCGCATCTTGCGACCTCTGCCAGTGCCGAAAGAAGCCTACGACTCCCCCTACCAGTCTTCTTCAACCTATTGAAGTTCAAGCTGAGCGGTTTTATCGAGTGGGGTTGTACTTGCTAGGTCCTTTTCTACTTCTACAGCTGCAAATAAATTGATTGCAGTGGCACCAGATTTTGCCACTCGGTATGCAATCATTCGAGTGCTACCAACCAGCTGCGCAACAGACGTTGCCGACTTCTAGCTCTATGACATTCTTCTGCACAGTGGCGCTCCGTCTAACCTGCTCACAGAACGTGATCGCTACTTTCTAAATCGTGTGGTTGATGATCTACTCCGGGCTTGTGCTACGCGTCACAAATTCACCACATCTTACCACCCTAAGACTAGCGGCCTTACAGAGCGCCTAAACCGCACATTGACAGACATGCTTTCCATGTACGTATCTACCGAACACACTGATTGAGACATAGCTCTGCCATTTGTCACCTTCGCCTATATCTCGCCGCGTCATGAAACAGCAGGCTACTCTCCATTTTATTTACTCTTCGGACGTCATGCCTTACTGCCCTTCGACACACTGCTTTCAGCAGACCAACCATCCTTCACTTCGTACGCTCAGGATGCAATCACCCGTGCTCTCACGACACGAGCGGTAGCCCGCGCTCGGTTCTTGTCGTCGCAGACAGCACAAAAGTCCTTTCACGACCCTTGACACAGGGATGCCGTTTTTTTCTGCGGGATCTCTTAATTTCCTGTGGCTCCTATCTCGGCGTGTCGGCCTCTGCGAGAAACTACTATCGCGGTACGCTGGGCCTTAGCGAGTATTTCGTCAGGTCACACCTGTGACGTATGAGATTGCCGCTACCACAAACTCATTGGCTGCTGCACCCAGAACGGAAATAGTCCACGTTTCCCATATCAAGCCTTACAACGCGGACTAGCTCAAGTAACAGGCACCGAGACGGTGCCTTACTGGCCGGGGTGTTGATAATGTGTATGAAACTGTTGCTTCTGCGCAGATTGAATGGCACCCGAAAGCAGGAAGACGACAACGTGGTTCTTGTGGGTTCGTCTGTCGAGCTTCTTCCGTTGGCCTGCATGACTGTGCGCTCTTCAAGCCGATAGACAGACCTGCTGTCGGTGAATAAACCTTCCCCATATATATATATATATATATATATATATATATATATATATATATATATATATATAAATATATATATATATATATATATATATATATATATATATATATATATATATATATATATATATATATTGACGCAAGGCAAACGCAGTATTCAAACTACGCGCGCTAGTTCGTGCGCCACCCAAAAGATCAGCGGCTTGCCGATCAAACAAGAAAAGGCCGTGAAGGCGCGCGCCTCCTCAGCAAGGGATTTCGATGAAAAAGAAGTAGTGCACCACTCGAGGGTGTCTCGGAGATCGATCCCTTTTTTTGCTAATCGCCTGTTAGAGACGCCGCCACATTTTTCTTTACTTTTCGGGCACAAGTTCGCCCCAATGAACAGTTATTTGTACACCAATTGAATTGTACATAACAATATAAATATATATATATTTTAATATAATGTTACGTGAAAATGACACGAGGCGTGTCTATTTAAAATCTATATTTAAACTGATGCGTAGGGCGTCGGCTAAGATGGAAGCAGCACGCACAACCAACAGACCACTTCCTCGTTGTCATCTTCTGACTGCTGATACGTCAGCTACGTAGCATTACCCCCCGGCGGTAAAAGCGCCATCTTGGTGCACGTTAACTACGGTCTTCAGTAGGCAGGTGGTAAGGTTTAAGCCTGCTGACGTGCACAAAGTCACTGGGTGTGGTTGCAGGCAGGCATGTGGTCTCAGATGCAGGAATGATCTCATAGGTGACGTCAGTTACCTGGTGGATAATACGGTAAGGACCCATGTAACGAGACAATAACTTCTCTGATAAGCCAACTCGACGAACTGGGCACCACAGGAGAACAAGAGAACCGGGTGAGAAGTGAACGTCAGCATGCCGGCTGTCGTAGATGGCTTTCTGGGTGGCTTGCGAAGCCGAAAGTCTAGAGCGGGCGATCTGACGTGCGTTGTCTGCACGAGCAATAGCGTCGCGTGCATATTCGGTTGACGGCGTTGTAGTGGTTGGAAGTAAGGTGTCGAGTGGTAACGTCGGATCACGGCCATAAAGCAAATAAAAGGGTGAATAACCAGTGGTGTCGTGGCACGAATAATTGTGCGCGAAGGTCACGTGAGTTAGCGCCAGGTCCCAGTCATGGTGGTCGGAGGACACATACATCGCGAGCATGTCCGTTAGGGTCCGATTTAGCCGTTCGGTAAGGCCATTTGTTTGGGGATGGTAGGAAGTGGTCAGCTTGTGGTGCGTCGAGGAAGAGCGCAGAAGATCGTCGATCACACGGGACAAAAATGCGCGGCCACGATCCGTGAGTGATTGGCGAGGAGTGCCATGGTGTAGGATGACGTCGTGGTGCAAAAAGTCCGCAACGTCAGTAGCGGTGCTGGTGGGGAGCGCTCGAGTGATGGCATACCTAGTCGCGTAGTCTATAGCAACGGCGACCCACTTGTTGCCCGATTTCGACTCAGGAACAGGACCGAGAAGATCTATACCAACACGGAAGAAAGGTTCCATTGGGATGGAGATCGGTTGAAGAAGTCCAGCCTGGGGCGCAGTAGGTCGCTTCCTACGTTGGCATTTATCGCAGGAGGACACGTAACGGCGAACGGACCAGGCGAGACCACGCCAAAAGAAGCGGCGACGCACGCGTTCGTACGTCCGAGATACACACAGATTACCAGCAATTGGTTCATCGTGAAGCTCGTGCAGCACGGTTGAACGCAAATTTTTCGGCACGACAAGAAGGAGCTCAGGGCCATCTGGCTGGAGGCTACGACGGTACAGCGTGCCATTCAGGAGGACGTACATGCGAAGTGACGTGTCGTTCGGAGCAGATTCGAGACGGTCAATAAGTTATCGTAGAGAAGCATCACGACGTTGTTCATCACGTATCTGAAGAAACTGGGACATTGACATGACGCTGAGGCTAGGCTCGATGTCTGGTTCGTCGGGATAAGCAATCGGCGTCCAGATGGAGACGTCCAGACTTATAAGCAACCGAGTAGGAATACTCCTGTAGGCGTAATGCCCAACGACCAAGTCGTCCAGTGGGGTCCTTCAGAGAAGAAAGCCACACAGTGCGTGATGATCTGTGATGAGACGGAAAGGGTGGCCATACAAGTAAGGACGGAATTTCGAAACCGCCCAAACAAGAGTGAGACATTCCCGTTCTGTTATAGAATATTTGCGTTCAGACTTAGAAAGCAGACGGCTTGCGTACGCAAATACACAGTCGTTGCCCCGCTGAATTTGCGCCAAAACTGCACCAATTCCATGACCACTCGCGTCTGTTCGCACTTTTGTGGGAGCATCGGGGTCGAAATGTGCAAGAATAGGAGGTGTCGTTAGAGCAGTGATTAGCTGAGAGAAGGCGTCAGCTTGAGGAGGGCCCCAAGAAAATGGGACGTCTTGTTTGAGAAGGTCAGTGAGTGGCCGGACGAGTACCGCAGTTTTTCACGAACCGGCGAAAGTGGGAGCAGAGGCCCACAAAACTGCGAACATCATGGAGAGAGCGTGGGACTGGGAAGTTTGTTACAGCGCGTACTTTCGCCGGGTCTTGCCGTACGCCGGCAGCGCAAACAAGGTGACCCAATACGGTAATCTGACGAAGACCGAAGTGGCACTTGGAGGAATTGAGCTGCAGGCCGGCCCGTCGAAATATGGATAGAATGGTCGAAAGGCGTTCAAGGTGGGTTGCAAAGGTAGGTGAGAAAATGATCACGTCGTCCAGGTAACACAAACATGTCGACCATTTAAATCCTTGTAGGAGCGTGTCCATCATTCTCTCGAAGGTCGCTGGAGCGTTGCAGAGTCCGAGTGGCATGACCTTGAATCGGTAAAGACCGTCAGGGGTAACGAAGGCGGTCTTTTCTTGATCCATTTCATCTACAGCAATTGGCCAGTAGCCAGATCGGAGGTCGAGAGATGAAAAGATAGTGGCGCCATGAAGGCAATCAAGGGCATCGTCAATGCGTGGTAGAAGGTACACGTCTTTTTTGGTAATTTTGTTGAGGTGGCGATAATCAACGCAGAAACGCCATGAGCCGTCTTTCTTTTTTACTAATACCACGGGAGATGCCCAAGGGCTTGTTGATGGTTCGATTACGTTTTTCGTAAGCATTTTGGCCACTTTTCTTCTGAATCACTTCTCGCTCAGACGCTGACACACGGTGCGGCCGACGGTGAATGTGTGCAGAGTCACTAGTGTTGATTCGGTGGTGACAATTTTAGTCTGGCCCAAGGGACGATCGTCAGTGTCGAAAATGTCGCTGTATGAGGCCAAAACTTGGCAGAGGGCGTCGGTCTGGTGAGGCAACAGCTCCAATCCAATCATGTTTCGAAAAATAGCATCGTCTGATCTGGGTGACCGTGAGACTGCACTTCGATCAAGAGCAGATACAGCGACAACACTGACATTGTCCTCTGTTATGGCAGTTAGCTGGGCTAGAGACATCTGGCAGGGCAACACTTGAGGGGTAAAACCAAAGTTAAGGAGCGGAAGTAACACACAGTTATCCGCTATGGTCGCGACGGTATAGAGCACAGTAACACTGCGCATCAGCCGAACGTCAGTGATTGGCGTAACGATATAATCACCGTAAGGAACGGGAGGGTTCGATGACAAAGACACGTACGTGACGGCTCGTGGTGGCAGGCGAACGAAAGTGGTTGGGCTCAAGCGGCTGGTGGGCTTTGCAGAGTAGTCGACAAAGATTGGTAGATCAAGGCTGAGGGTACCAGACGAACAATAAATTAAGGCCGAGTGTGCCGAAAGGAAATCAAGGCCAAGTATGAGGTCATGAGGGCAGCAGGCTAGCACTGCAAAAAGGACCACGGCGTGAAGACCGGAAATGCTGACACGAACAGCGCACATTCTGATTACTGGTACAGTACCACCATCGGCAACACGTATTGCCTGCGTCATAGATGGCGTCACAATGTTTTGTAAGTGGCAGCGTAGAGAAGCGCTCATAATAGACAGGTGCGCACCTGTGTCAACGAGGGCGGTCACAGGAAGATGGTCGACTTGTACTTCAAGCAGGCTATGGTGCGTGGGAAGCGTCAGTAGAGGATTTTCGGCCGTCATTGGCATTGCAGCTTCACCTCTATAAGCTGCAATATCTAGTTTTCCTGCTGCGGTCGTCCAGAGAAGCTCGGCGAGGAAAAGCGCCGAGATGGCGGAGAGCGGGATTGGCGACGTAGCGGCGACGGGGAGCGAGAACTGCGGTGACCGGACGAAGGGGCGTCAGGGTAGCGGCGACCGGGCAAAGGGGCGTCAATGGAAGGCTCGTAAGATGACGACGAATAGAAATTGAAGGGTGCGGCGACTGAACGTCGAGGGGTCGTCGGATGCATGAGCGCTAAGGTAGAGAAAGTCTGACGTGGTTGGTTTGACCAACGACGGCGGCAAAAGCGATAAACGTGCCCAGGCTGGTGGCAGGAAACACATATAGGCCGGTCGTCGTGTGTTCGCCATTCCGAAGGGTTACGGAAGGGCATTGTTGGAGGTGAACGGCGAGCGTGTCCTCGGGAGTAGGAAGTGGCTTCAGGGCTAGTCAAGGGACATGCTGATGGAAGTCCGAGATTCACAAACTCCTGCCTCACCACAGCTTGTATTAACGCCACTGACGGCTGTTGTTGGTCAGAGGCGAGCGTTGCGAAAACGGGTGGCTCAAGAGGAGCCGGACAGGCGGCTTCGATTTCCCGACGAACAATGCGTGTGACGTTGTCATACGTGGGGGACTTGCAGGCGGCTTCACACGATGAGGTCGCGGCCGTGTTGGGCAGCCGGGTGAATCGCTGAGTAATATGGCGGCTCTTGGCTTCTTCGAACCACCGGCACTCTTTAATGATGACGTCGACGGTGGCAACGTTGTTGTAAACTAGAAGATTAAATGCGTTGTTTGCTATGCCTTTCAGCACATGGGCCACTTTCTCCGACTCACTCATGTGCTCGTAAATCTGACGGCATAGGGCGATGACGTCGTGAATGTACGCGACGTACGACTCCGTCGACGTCTGTGCACGAGCCGCCAGTTGATTCCGCGTTTTGATCTGCCGCACAACGGTGTCGCCAAAAAGGTCGCCGATCTTCTCTTTAAAGGAGTCCCAGCTCGTAATCTCCGCTTCGTGCGTCTCGAACCACACTCGCGGTGGGCCATCGAGGTAAAAAAGCACATTCGCAAGCATAACAGTCGGGTCCCACCTATAGCTTGCGCTGACCCGTTCATACCGGTTGATCCATCTGTCGACGTCAACGCCATCCTGACCGGAAAATACACCGGGATCACGAGCAGGAGATAGAACGACGTATGTAGAAGTCATGGTAGGGGCAGGTGGCGAAAACGATGGTTGGTCAACCTTTGACATGGTTGGACCTATGACGAGGCGGCCGTTGCGGAGCTTCGTGATGAAGACGGCAAGTACCCAGCACCTCCACCAAAAAGATGTTACGTGAAAATGACACGAGGCGTGTTTATTTAAAATCTATATTCAAACTGATGCGTATGGCGTCGGCTAAGATGGAATCAGCACGCACAACCAACAGACCACTTCCTCGTTGTCGTCTTCTGACTGCTGATACGTCAGCTACGTAGCAATAATATATATATAATAATATATATTATGATATATATACATTATATAATATATATATATATTATTTAGTTTCACCCTAATATACATATATAAATAAAAATAAATAAATAAATTTATATATATATAATTATATATATATAAATATATACATGACCATGTAGTGGGTTTCTGGCTGTTGCGTGGTTAGTGTCATCATTACTCGTGCGTGTCGAAGGTTTTGGTGGGCTGAAAGGACGACGACGAACTCGCGCTGCTCGATCGAGGCAGTTCTGCTGTTTGCTACATTGTTACTTGTACTTATTTTATTACCGTGACAAACTGGTGAAGGTGCTGGGTACAATTTCAATTCGCTAGTTTTAACTCAAGCCGCTTCAAGCTACTGACACCATCAGTGTGCCTTCAGGGGTTTCACCCTAACGCGCGCCGACCAAGCATCGGGGAGTGTCCTCGAAAGAATCAGCAATACCTAGCAGTGCAGCAGCCGTTTCCTCCTGCACAAAGCCACCGGCCACGCTCACCTTCTCCTCGGCGCCTCGGCTCGCCTAGTCGCTACGCAGGTCCCCAAGTCCTGGCCCACGCCAGGAAATCTCAGGCCAGCGACCTCTGGGGGTAGGGCCACTGTTGGCTGAACAAACATCCTCCGCCACGACACGTTGACGACGCCGATATTTCTGTCACGAAATTTTTTGAACGTGACGGAGCGATTTCCGCCGATATTTCTATAACCGTCGACAATCACTGCACTACCGCACTCGTGGATACTGGCGCCGATTACTCCAATATGAGAGGCGACTTCGCGGCTGCTCTCCAAAAAGTGCTGACGCCATGAAACGGCCCGCAGCTCTGTACCGCGGGTAGTCATTAAGTGACGCCGGTTGGGAGGTGCACTGGCCTAGTACATATTGGCGCTTCGACCTTCATCGCTACTTTCGTGGTACTGTGGGAATGCTCCAGGCAGGTCATTTTGGGTTAGACATTCTTTGAGATTATGAAGCTATCATTAATCTCTGAGAATTGCTGGTGAGGTTTTCACGTAACGAAAATTCTCAGGATTGTGAATCGCGTAGGATGGCGTTGCGTGTATCCTACGATTCAGTAACAGTACCACCCCGTTCTAGTGTTCTGGTTAACGTGCTGAGCGAAATCAACCAAACCACTGTCGGAGTTGTGGAAGGCATTGTGTCTGTGCTCTTGTCTCGTCAAGTATGAGTCGCCCTTGGTCTCATAGAATTTACCCAAGAGCATGCGAAAATTTTACTAACAAATTTCAGTCATAAATACCTTCATGAAGCAGTGTGTCATCGCTTACTTCGAAGAAATTGGAGACTCGAAAGCCAGATTCTCACTCACGCAACTCTTTTCTGGTCCTCAGGACGACAAACTGTCTCCGACATGCTTAGCGAGTTTCCCGCAGAGAACAAGACGCCATCCACGACCAAGTGCATCAAATGGTTATTGACAACATCATTCAGCCATCTACAAGCCCAAGGGCATCACCGGTTGTGTTGGTGAAAAAGTAAGACGGCACATTGAGTTTCTGTGTTGATTGTCGCAAACTGAACACCGTGACAAGAAAGACGTTTATCCGCTTCTTCGCATCGCGACTCACTCGACCGTCTTAGAAACACGCGATATTTTTCAAGCATGGATCTACGCAGCCCTACTGAAACGTTCCGTATGAAATATTACGGAAAATATATGGACTCCGTAACATTTCCTTATGCTACATACGGAAAAAATATGGAGTTTTATGGAAATATACGGAAGTTGTATAGCATTTACGGAAAGCTTTTTATGGAGTAAAAGGAAGGATAAGGAAATTGTATGGCGTATACGGAAAGCTTTTTATGGAGTATACGGAAAGATAAGGAAAGCTAAGGAAACTTATGGAGCATACGGAGAGTTCATGATGGAAGATATGGAAGGATAAGGAAAGTGTATGGAGTGTACAGAAGCTTTCATAAGGAAAATGCAGAATGTAAGGTCTTACGGAAATGTACAGATTTTGTAAGGTGCTTACGAAAATGTGCAATAGTGTATGAAAGGCATGTGGATTGTTGCAAAAATGTGGAAACTCTACAGTTGTTGTCACATTTTAAGCAGGAAATCCGAGCTCTATAAAGTTATAAATGAATGCACAGTGACATATATAGTACAAAAGAATAACGCAGGCTAGTCTGTGTTGTCAGTCACCGCTGTTCGCCCTTTTCCAGAATGAATACAACTTCTGCAGATGACCAGGTGCTAAAGTCTGTCACACGAAAAATGTGTCATTCACAAGGAATGACAATAACTGTCATTTTGCTTGCATGCTGTCACATGAAAACAAATCAAGCAAAAAAAGCATAACTTCAAGGGCTCGTTTTTTGGTAAAAACAATAATAATGAGAACTAAATTCAATGTGAATGAGCTTGTCAATATTAATGAAACTGTTCTCATTAACATTGGCAAAGAGAAATGTCATTTTAAAATATCGACCATGAGCTTAGCTCTCCTGAGCACTGACAAAAGAAATGAAAATCTATGAAAACTAATTGCATGTAGCCTAAAAATAAGTTTATTGATAGTATGTGCTCCTACAATATAAATACAGCTATACAAAACTTGCCACAGCTTCACGACAGAAACGAGGTAGGGGCAGAGGGAGTGGTCGGAAAAATAATTAAGTATGAGAGCACAACTGATATGTACAAACACATAATGGTGCTTATCACTGATGCACGGATGGTCGTGTATAGAGATGGGTCGTTTTGAGATTTTCAAAAGCATAGTTTCAGACCACCATGCACATTACGCTTCAATTGTAGTGCTACATAAGACACAACTTATGGGCCAGCTTTAATAAATAAGAAGATTATAGGTTAAACAAATGCTTTAAAATATATCATATCATGGCTGCATGGACGCATACAAGCTATGTAAAGCGCAATAAAGTGAGGACGCATGAGCTTCTCATGATGCTTCAGTTCTACATAGATGCTTCAACTGTTCTGCAAAGAAATTTAACCAATGTCTGTGTGTGCAACATTGTCCATTTTAAACTATCTATATGTATATATAAAATTCCTACTGCGAGTTAAGCTACGTAGCACTCCATAACTCTTCCTTTTATTAAGGGCAATTTTTCAAACAATCAACATTATTCATTTTCTGTCTGATGACTTCGTGCCCGCAATTCTCGGTTTGGCTCGATCACAATTGTGCAGCCCTTATTTTGGAGGAATCAAAAAACATCAACCGAAATATATTTTGGAACTGCTTCTCAGTGATATTGCCTTCCCTCAACTGCGACAGCTTGAGATGAGTCATATAGCAAGTCTCGCGAATACCTAGGGCCTACCCTTGAAGAAACTGGTCCGGCTGTGAAATGCTCAGTTTTTTCTCAAATAAATTTTTTGGTTTGAGTTTTCTCACTTCTCGAGTCCCTTCACAATCGAGTCCCTTCACAATTGTTCCCCTTAGTCCTTAGTTTTGTTATATTATAAAATAAATAAAAAAATTCTTAATGAAAATAAAAATACTAACAACTGTTGCGCAAAAAACACAGTCCCACATACGTACTTGAACACAATATTGCTTTTATTTTGTTTTAGAACCTAAGGCATTAGAAGAGATAGCAGTACAATAAAAACGTTGAAAAAAAACAAAAAAAAATTAACTTGGCGGGACTCGAACCTGCGCCACTTAGTTGTGCTCGCGTACGTGAACTGAGTGCGTTAGCTTGCTAAGCTATTCGCGCAGAAGGTAGCACATAAGTTTAAGTTACGTATATAAATTTGCTTTTTAAACGCTATGTGCTGGCATATTTCTGTACGATATGCGATCGTATCTATTGTTGTGTGCATATGTTTTGGGATTGTATATACGTCACATGCTTTTCGCATGTCTTTCAACTATAGATTGCTGCCCCGCCGCGGATGAAAACAAGTATTTTTACACACACACCAAAGCTTGAGCAGTTGAAGGTTGTTTCCCGGGGCTCTCTTGCGATGGAGTCGGCCACCACAGGGAATTAGAGTGATACGCCATTAATCCCTGCATCTAGCTGTATTCCACTTAGTAGCTCTATCGCTTGATGACAAATCGAGCGCGGGGCGCGACGCTATTGCGCACGACCATGCCTCGCGTAGCGGCGACATCAGCTGATTGCGCCGGTCGGCTTGCTTCGATTTGCTTCAGAGCAAAGAAATGTCATACCTTGAAAGATTGCGTACTGCACTATGTCAAAATGTTACTGCTTTGTAGCCATCCTATGATTCATTGAGAATTGATAACTCTGATATCACTACTGTAGAGCTTTGCGTCGGCGACACGCACCGAACGTGAAACCGCACTACGTCTGTCGTAGAAGCAGTAGGAGGCTGTCGTCTGCTAGAACAAAAACAAAACAAAGACCTGCGAAAGTATTCATAAGTTGTAACTTGTTTTTTGAATAACCGTTTATCACTTTTAAAGTTATTTTGCCAGATAACATACGTTTTTCTTCAGTTTATAGCAGCGACAGATGTTTTTTTTTTATTTTCCTCACACAGATATCCAAGTCAAATCCATTCACAGCTAAAGCCACATGTTGTTTGTCTTCTTTGTTTTCGTGGGCATGCCGTTTCGGTGCGTGTCTCATGTGTTCGCGCTGCTACCTACGAGAGCACGAAATGTTAAACTTACGCAAGGAAGCGCCAATCCTCGTTCGTGTGATGTGCTAAGATTGCGCCCTATTCCCGCGGTTGTCCGAGTGCGGATCAAGTGCGAGTCGTCCAAGGAATCGGCGGTTTGGACGGGTGCTCGAAGGACTCCGAGGTGACGGCTGACGCCTGTGGTCGCTTTCCTCAGGACAGTGTGAAAGAAACTAAAGGTAAGGGGGACACTTTTTTATGTAGACCAAGTATGCCACTCAGTGCAAGTGTGTGTTGCTGCACTCGAACGAGGCGTCGTGAAACGGCAACGTTACGCGCCTTTGCGAGTGCGGTTGCCGATTCGCTTTGACAACGCTAACGCCAGCAGAGCCATGGCGCATCGGCGCGGCCTTACTGGAGCTAATTCGAGACAACTGCGGCAACATGCATGTGTATGGTGATCGATTTTTTCATATGTGCAATGTAGTGAGGAAGATGCACATGGCGCTTGCTACGTTGTTGATTAAACGAAGCCTGCAGTGCCATTTGATGCAAAGCAGCATTTTGTTTACGTTCGCGGGCGATACAATTTGTAACTTGGCTCGATTCACCTAGCCAACCGCCTAAGTGGGTTGATTAGCATACGTTCACGGTAGAGCGTTATTATGCCCCTAAACAGTGGCGTGTGCTTGTTGAAAGATATAATGTGTGTGCCTAGTGCAGAGAGAGAGAGGTGTTCGTGCAATCTGCATGTGTACCTGCAAGACGCCTTTGCTTGTAACTAATAATGTACCGGCCAGCACCTACATTGTACGCCTGACTTTGAAGAAAACTTGCATGCACAATGTGAGATTTTGTAATCTGCCAGAGTTGCTTTTTATAAATTAATACACTGCCAGCATGTTCAAAATATGTTTCGCTGCTGTGTGGCAGGGGTGCGGTTATCAAGCTGTTGTGTAGTTGCTGATGCAAGCACTTATAGTTTTGATGCGTTAATATTTCTCATCTAACTCATCAGGTGTTTGGCTGTTTCAGCACAAACAAGGCAAAGAGAGAAGGAAGACCGGTAATGACAGGACCAGTGCCGACTTTTGTTTGCAGGAGAATACCCATGTTGGTGTATATATTGTGACAGCCTTTCTGTGTTGCTTTTTTGCCCAATTTATGCAACAACACAGTTGTCAGCAATATGAGAGAGAACACTGAAATTAGCTTTTAAAGATCATCGTGACTAAATGCCTAGTAACTCACAGCACAAAGTAACAACAAAAGACATCAGTATGATCAATGTGGATGAGTACAGTCTTCCATGTAAAAAATATATTGTGCAAAATGTTGCCTAAGTAAGAAGCCTCTCTATGTTTGCAAATAGTGTGACGTCACTTCGAGCACCGTGCCAGCCATTCCCTCCCTCTGTGCAAGGGCTGGTTGGCAAGAAAGTTGTTTGTGACGTTCCTGATAGACCACTGAGATGTATGCGATTCTAAACCTGTAGCCTAATATATACGTAATCTTTTGTGCAGTTACATCGCTGCATCTGACACCTACAACTTATTTGCATATTTACATTGCTCCCTTAGGACCTAACACACAAACATGTTGTTTGCATTGTCACTTCATGAATATCGAGCGGTAAAGGTACTGAGTATATGTGAAACAAGAATCTCTGCTTATTGCATGAAGAATTATGAGGCCTTCGATAAAACGAGTTATACCTTTATTGAGCTTGCGTACTCGTCGGGGCGATTCATACATGCAGCTTCAGCAAATGGTATCTTCCAGCCCGGTGACCTTGCAATTTTTTTCTGCACACAGCGCAAGCACCGAGATGTACCCACTCGCAGATGGTCACGTCAAGTGCATATTTACCTTGACTAAAATGTCGAATCAAGATTTTTCATCGACCGGTCGCTGCCATGAGTGCTAGTCTTCGCAAACAAGACACATTGTTATTGACACTGCACACACCACACTCAGTATTCCCAGTTGAACCGATATTCTCAATACCTTTCAATTCACACTACATGCCGCAATCAACAGTGCACATTTTTGAAGACTATGCCGCTGTTGCTCGCACAGGCCACCACGTGTGTTCACTTCTTCAAGATAAACAGACAGCGTGGCAAATATTTTACCACACAGCTGGATGTTTGCTGACACATACTACAGCTAATGTCGACATTGTAACGTGAAGTGTAAGCTTTGAAAAATTAAAACTTGCCCCAAACACCGCACGACTGTACCGGTCTGAGCCACCAGCGGGAGTGTTTTTCCAGCCACACCTTTTAGATGTGCCAGTGACATCATGCTGTGACGTACCTCGGTAGGGGCCTATCGCTGCCTACTTTATGTGAATGAGGGTCCTCTTAGTGAAAGCAGGCATTGTTGATTTCGTAACTTGTTCATGCCCAACTGGACCTTCATTTGCACAAGTTGTCTGACTGATATTCAGGCAAACTTTTGTGTAATAAATTATGCAGTTGGCAGTCTGTGCTTGCCCCATACTGTTGTTACTGGTGTTTCTTGTTGTTACTTTGCACTGCTCATTACTACTCACCTACACAAACTAGCCTATCTTGCCGCTGTTTTGGACAAGATGCAGCAGGCAAGTGCGATAGTGTTCATAACTCTAAATTCTCGAGCAAAATTTATCGTTTCATATTCAGTTAGTTGCATTCATATCAGTACATTATAAGAAATCATTGATTAAACGTGAATCCGTGTTCCTTTACATATTGCTCACAACTTTTATATCAAATTGAATGGTGTTTATAAAAAACATGGGTTTTAGCTAAACTTTATGCTCTTTTCTCGAAGAGCTGACAAAACGCTATTGCATGCTTACTTGCCATGAATTGGACTGTGTTCTAAATACATTGCAATTCTTCACTGGACTGCCAGTACACTTCACATTGGGGGAACATTTAATAACCATGAATTGATTAATTAAGAACGGAAAGAAAGAAGCGGCAGGCCGGGATACTTGATATTGGCATCCGTTTTGCTACCCAGCGCATTATCATGCAAACTTCCTATAGAGTAGTTATGTGTCTTGCATGTGTGTCTGTAAACCAAAAACTTTGGGTAGAACTATATTTATCTTACAAATGGTTGCAGGATTGTGGAGGCTGTAGGGCTGCTTAGGAATGTTGGAATCCTTGGACATGTGTTCAACCTTGCTGCATCAGCTCCTTGGTGTTTTCACGGCATCTTTACAGATGTGTTGGGTGAGTAAAGCAAGCAGGTTTCAACACAAGGAAAAGTATAATATGGCAGCACCTCTTGTGCGTGCCTTACATCCCAAGTATATCAAATATTTATCTTGCCTTGTGGCCTGTAATTTTTAAAGAGACAATTCTTTTTGCTTTATATTTGAGTCTTGATGCTTCGACAGCAATGTATTTGTGTTTGACAGCAAGTGTTCTTGAACAAATAACTGATCTCAATAATGACAAAACACCCTTCATACTTGGTCCTCAGCATAAGCTAGCACTTATCTGTAGCAGATTCAATTATTCATTTTTTGCTGGGATGATAATGGGCAAGTAGCAAAGGCAAGTTCAGATTGGAGTGGTCGGTGACGTCTGTTTAGGCTCTGCTATATTGCTTTGCAACCAGAGTTACTTGTGGCCACATATACAATGAAGCCACATGACGTGCATTCTAAATGAGATTACCATATCACATTTCACTGCATCTTAGTATGTGCCAAACAAATGCAGATATCATTAGCTTGCCACTATAAAGGGATCCTAAACCAACACAAGGTTGAAATTTAGTCGTGGTGTTGCAGCTGTGTATGACTCTACAATGGATACATAGCCGTGATAATTTGTCTATATGTTGTCGCAATAGTAATGTTACACTCATCGTACGATACAAAAGAGGTCCTCGCTTATTTCGCTTTTTTTTGATATGCTTCTTTCTTGTCTCGTCTTGCCATGTGCTCCTCCTCACTGTACAAGGAGCAAGAGCAGTGGGCATACAAACACGTATTTAAAAAAAATGTTGTAAGGTGAGCACTGAGAAGCTGAACACTTCCAAAAGGCTCAAAGAGGTAAAGGTATTGTTTCTAGCTACTTTTTGGGCACCCATAGCTAGTTGTGCTGCTGCAGTTAAAAAATAGGTTAAATGTTAAAAATTAATTGGAGATGGTTTGGCACCCGTAATTGCAGTTACATACAGAACTAGGTTTCGATGCGTAAGCGAAATCTGTTTACTCTAAATCAATCCTAATGATATCTGAAATTCAGTAAATATTCACAGAAAAGCTCAGGAAAAGGCTAAGTGGTTGCCTCTTGAATGTGAAGGAGATACCCTTCTTCTAAAAGGTCAATAGACAGTCTAGTAGTCTCGATATTACATGCACTATAAAATATTCTGGTGTGGTGCTTTTCATGCATGTTATAATGAGAGGGGTTTTTAATAGAACTGTTGTCACTTTGCCCTGCATTGCTGGAATTGTTCACATAGTTATAATACATGAATCACTTTATGCCTTTTGATTTTATGCAAATGGTTTGCTTACCCATTCGGTTTAACTTGATTTGGATAAAATCATAAATGCTTTAAAATTTTTTTTACTATACAGCAGGTTTATTTTTAAAATACGCGACCATTGATGTGAACGCAGTTGGTGGCGTGCTTGATTAATCCTTCACTATCACCACTCTAACTACACCTGCTACAGTGCATAGTGTGACAAAAGTAATGGTACATAACATTACTGGCAGCATACACTTTTATGTCTCAAAATAGGTTAAAAAGCCTGGTAAAAATGTGTGTACGTTTTTTTTTCGCTCCAACTAAATATTCTGGTCTACTCAAAGTAGCCTCCACTTTTTTAAGTTCCTCAAACTTTTAGGTGTTCAAAAGAAGTATCGATGCCATATACTTCCTTTGTCAGCCTACTCACCACTCTAATAATGAGAATTACCCGACAACATTACCCAGTAAAATAAAGGGATGTTATAAAAAGTAATGGCAATTCAATTGTCAAAAAACGTTGCCAAGTTACGTTTTTGTTCACTTTTCTTTTAACAATTTTGTTAAAGTTACTTTTGATAACTTCCCCTATAGTTTGTTTGGCATCATTTTCTGCTAGTTCTCATTATAGTGTGTTCAAGAAAGACAACAAATTCTTAAATTTATAGTTCTTTCCTTTACTCATGAATCTGAAACAGTGAATCTCAGTAATCTTAGCGGTGTGTGAGTTGTTTTTTTTTGATCAGTTGTGCATGTGTTCAAATACATGCATTTAGGTGGGAGGGCGAACTATTGCCTCCTCCTGTGACTAGCAGATTTTCTGAGAACGGACAGATGCATAATGCTGCCAAAGAAGTATAGGGATATTGGAAGTAATCGTAACGTAATTTCAATCGTAATGGTATTGCCAGTAGGCAAAAAAAGGTGTCCCACACTCGCCATAATGGTAACAGGCAGCGCTGACTGACTCTTCCATGTATAAATGCACATATATACCGTACAAAATGGAAGAGGGATAGCCGCCATGGTAGCTCAGTTGATAGAGCATCGGACATGTTATTCGAAGTTCGCAGGCTCGGTCCCTGTACAGGGCAGGTTATCTTTTTTTTCCTGCCCCGCCACGGTGGTCCAGTGGCTAAGGTACTCGGCTGCTAACCCGCAGGTCGCGGATTCGAATCCCGGCTGTGGCGCCTGCATTTCCGATGGAGGCGGAAATGTTGTAACCCCATGTACTCAGATTTGGGTGCACGTTAAAGAACCCCAGGTGGTCAAAATTTCCGGAGCCCTCCGCTACGGCGTCTCTCATAATCATATGGTGGTTTTGGGACGTTAAACCCCACAAATCAATCAATATCTTTTTTTCCTTCTACTTTTCTTCCTTCACAATTACAACACTTCTATTCTTCTTGAAGATTTTCTGGTGTAAAAAAGGTACCTTATAATCTGAAGAGGCAAACAGAATGTGCCAGTGTACGAGTTAGCTCTTGTAGTCGTTACAAGTAAGATATGTTTTGAAGAATAAATCATTCTGCCACTTGCCTAAAGAATGGCTACAGGACATGGCGCTGGATGCACTTTGTTATTTTTGAATCAAGCTATCTTGTATTCTATTTTTATAAATAACATGGGATACACATGACGGTATCACACACTTTAACGCCACAAAGATTATGCAGCAAACAATGTTATAAATGCGAAATTGCTTAAGGATAAGGTGAAACCTGCACCCTCAACCAGAATGTACAGAAAGCACAGGGTGCAGGCGTTTCCTTCTGCCCGTGCTTTTCAAGTGCGAGCTGTTTTCACCTCGTTCTGACCAACTAACTAGATTGAGATGTGTTGTTATAGTGCAAGAGGATGCTCCACGGGAAACTAGGTTTGTCTCAAAGTCTGTGTGTGTCTTTCAACCTATATGGTGCCCGGTTCAAGAGTTCATGCAGACCAGATCGTGTAAAACAGGACCGTGTAAAATGGACCGTGTAAATAAAATAAAATGGACCATGTAAATAAACAGGATCGCGTAAAATGTCGTTTTCGTGTGCAACTGTAGTTGGGGTTGTGCTGAATGACCTTTCTTTATATACACTACATAACAAACTTGCTTCTTTAGAGTCGAGTGCATCTTCGGATCGATTGTCAATGTTTGCATATGCGAGGCCTCAAGTTTTATAAGAAATTCCTCAGTGTGCCACGAGGAAATGTGTGTTCAGCGAAAATTTGTATATCATTATATACAACTCTTAAAGCCTCGTCTACAACTTTATGCAGGTTGACCTTGAGCAGAAAACGAGGAACGGCTGCAGCCCCCAGAAAAGAGCAAGCACCCTCCAAGCTCCCGAAGCTCTCTTCGACAGGAACAGCAAGGCCACTGTGTGGCATTGAAAACCATTGCAAGCAGTGCCTTATCAGTACACTGTGCTGCTCTTTCATCGCAGAAGACGAAGTTGACCACTCTAAAGAAACTTCACGCTGTGTATTGTGAGTGCTTCAGTGGTTTTGTTTTTGTCCAGCCAGCAGTTAAGAAATAATGTGTCAGATTCAGCCAGGATGGCTAGAGGGAGTCGGGCAGGCATGTTTGGACGTTTGTCTAGCCAAGTATTGCCAACTTTCGCACTGGTCCTGTTGGAGTTACTGCCACAATCACAGAAGGTACGTCACCTCTCTAAATGTACGTATGTGTCGGGGAAGATTAGCTGCATTAGGTTTTTCTATAAGTGATAGCTGCCAACATTCTTCAATATACATTAGTTCTGTTCCTCACTTATGGGTCTAAAGCCCTCTACAGAAAAAATGTAACACGTCTACTTCCAGAAGACTCCAAGGCCCTACTTGTAGGTTTTTTCGGCTTGTATCATAAGCACCTCGTTTGGGGTACATGAACATTTTATAAACATGTACAGCGAAAATTTTGGGTGGCTGGTCGTTTTGTCGTTATCTTGTTCCTCGCAGTATTCTTAAGCATGTTGTGCATTACGTTGTCAATCTGGTTCATGTGCATAGAAGACATTACGAAGTTTCAGGCTACAGTATAAAAAGCCTGAAAGCAAGCTATCAATAATTTTTAACAGAGTTGCTTAATCTGATACATGATACATCACTAAACTTTCATGCGTATTCATCAATGTAAGCTCGTCTTAGTGTTATCCAAAATGAAGATGTGAGTCGACAGATGGAAACATCTAGTGGGGTAATCAGGGTGAACAGTAGAAGTGCTTCAGACAGGCTGGCCGATGTCGCGATAGGAGGACCTATTTTTTAGAAGTCACCTTGTCATCCTTGGCGTGTTAGTTTAAATGGGGTCAGTAATGACATCATCTTTTGGTATAGGCGTGTGCGCCTGTTGGAAATGTTTGTCTGAAAAAAAAAAACCTATAACGCAGAAGAGTGCAGCCCTTGCTTCTTTTCAAGTTAGGTTGCGCTGATACAAAGTGTTCTCCTGTCGGAGGTTGGGGGCAAGGAAAGCAAAAAAAGATAAATGATAGAAAAGAAGAAAAAAGAAGAAAGAAAAGGGGAATGCAAAGTAAAAGTAGTGCTACACTGCTCCTACTTTGCATCCCCCCTTTTCTTCTTTTTTTCCCTTGTTTTCTTTTTTCACCTTTTTTTGTTACATTTGCATTGTCCCATCTAGTGCATGAATCAATGACACATGGCTTTGCTATAGCAAAGATGCCTATGTGGTGTTGGATTGAACAGTGCATTGTACTTCATTTAGTTAATTACAGACTGATCAGTCTTGCAATAAGTGCTTCCTGTCTACCATCACACATGTTCACTTGAAAAGTTTGTGCTTGGCTCTTAGTATGCTGGTATATATAGCTTGTGTCTTGGACTATTCAAAATGAATGTTATTTTGCTGCTGTTTATGGTAATGAATTTATCCAACATGAAAATATCTTGCCTCGTGAACTTTGTCGGACCTGCCTTTCTTTTTCTTTCCTATGCAGGCATTGTATGTGAGGGAGGCAGTAACAGAGAGGTGATAGCTTGAGCTTCGGAAGAATAAATGCTGGCAGTGAGGCAATTACGCATCAAACATCCCAGCCATTTTGCCAACCGTCCTAAATGTGTTTTGAAAAAAAATATTGTGCTCGTTTACTGTATTTTTCTGAAAACAGCAAAATGGTAAAGTATATCGCAGAGAACAAAATATTAGGCCACGTTTCTGCCTTCTGGACTTCCCAGGATGTCGTCTGGGTGTTGTTTGTAAAAAGTAAAGTGTTTCAAAAATACTGCCTCTTCTACACCAAATTTGGTCTTGGTATTAAGTAAAGGTGATTGTGTGTAGTGCATGAAGCGCAGTAATATTAGTGCAATTTTTTCGCCACATCAAAAGCAAGGAAGCAGTTCTCTTTATATGGCAAGTTTTATGATTACACTTTGTCTTAAATTAGAAATGAATTTTTGAAGTTTTCTTATGATGGCTGTTTTCTGCATTTGATGTACGACAGCTTCCGTTCCGAACTTCCCCATGGCCCTCAATAGGAGACTTGAAAAATCATTTTCCTCATTTAAACAAAAATTATAATGATAACACTTGCGATGTAACAAGAACTGTTAATTTGCTTTCAACTTACATATAAAAGTAATTTTCAATTAGACAAACACACAGCTCAAATTGCATCTCAATGTGGACAAAAATGATTATATAGTAATATTTGTAATCTGGACCTAACATTATTTTTTTCGTAAAATATAACTTCTGTGCAGTGAGTATTTGTGGCTGAAATATTCATACAAAATGCGGTATTGCCATACAAGAAATGCAAACGATAAACAGTTTGGCTGAATTCTTCAAAGCCTATGTAGCAGAAAAATTGCACTAATGTTACTTGACTTCAAATACTTTAAGAAGCATCTTTACCTAATATGTAGATCAAATTTGATATGGCAAGAAAAAGCGGTACTTTGAAATTTTTCTCACAAATAACACCCGCACGACATTCTGCGAAATTCTGAAGGTACCCACGTGACCACTACTCTTTTCTCTTCAAAACATTTCTGCAAATAACTATTTTCAGAACAGTAAATTACCATCATTTTTTAAACTATACATCTGTGATGGTCGCCAGGCAGTATGGTTTGTATGTTTGGTGTAGAATAGCCCAGTGCAAAAAAGAACAAATGGCTGAGCATCCTTTGACACTCGGGCAATTTCGAAAGCATTTGTTTGTTAGCAGCAATTCAGTTAAGCCCTTGTCTTTATGCTTAGGCCCAGAAACAAAACACAAGTAACTAAAGTAGTCCTAAGAGTCATGTAGTCTCACTGTTTGAAGGCTTGTGGAGCCTAATTTAGTGCAAGCTTCACCATTTTTTAAAAATTCAGATTCAACCAACAGGTTTTGGAGGCACAGTGCATTTTCAGCTAACTTGTTTCACACCAGTTATTTAGATAAAAAGCGGAAAGTACAGGTAAAAATACCATTTTAAAGGCATTGTAGGTAATAACAAAAAGGACTGCTTTCTTTTTTTGTGTGGTGCTTTGCCTGAATGCTGTGCTTTTTGTGGTATAGTTCATTGTCTAGTGAACATAGGCCTTAAAAACTAACATTAGCCATGTTGAGGTCGATTTCTTGGTTATAGTCATAGTAGCCATATAAATAATTATGACTTCAAACTTGATTGTTCTTTTGAAGATTTTTTCCTTGCATAATGATATTTGAGATTCTTAGTCAATTTTGTTATAAGAAAACGTGATGTCATACTAGGGTCACTTTTTGTAGAGTCGTTCAGTTCTACCTTACCTTTTACATTCCTAATAGAGCAGTTATTTTCAATATCGGTATTTAAAATGGAATGAGCATGCTGATGAGTAAGGTGTAAGCACTTACAGATAGCACATGCACCCAACTTTTCTGTTGGCAGTTTATTTCTGTTATTCTTGATTTATATGTGGGGTTTCACGTTCGAAAACCACTATATGATTAAGAGAGATGCCGTAGTGGAGGGCACTGGAAACTTTGACCACTTGGGGTTCTTTAACGTACACCCAAATTTGAGCACACGTGCCTACAGCATTTCTGCCTCCATCGGAAATGGAGCCGGGGTTTGATACCGCGGCATGCGGGTCAGCAGCCGAACTTCTGTTACTCTTGCTCCCCTATATGTGTGCAGTTCGATTATAGTTATCTGGCTTGCACAGATTTTTAATGGCACCTGCCTGGTCCTGCTTGCTTTCATGGTGATTTTAACCTTCATAAGTTGCATAGGTTTAACTCTCAAAATTGTTCAAGATGCCAATTTTGTGCACAAACTGTATAGTATAAAGGCAGCAGATGTACATGCACACACTATTAAATGAACATTGAGAGCTTTCACTTGCAGTTCCTAAAGTTTTACTGTGCAGGAAGCGTTTAAATCATAATTTCATAAGGACATATTAATCGATTATCTCTACCATTGAAAATCGTGACAACCTAGCTATTTTCACTGTGATAAGCATGCTGTTTTTTTGATGTGGCAGAACTAATTTATACACTCATTCCTTCTATTATTCACATATGCATAACATGAAGGATTGTGTGCCTTAAGTTTTCAGTTTCATTCTGTGTGTTATATTTCTTGTGCATGTAAACTATTGTGCTAACATGCGTCTCTGACATTATTTGTGCCAATTATTTTCATTTCCAGGTGCCTATGAAGGACACATGAGTTCTATCGCAGTGACCTTCGAAATTTGCAGTGGTGCCGGAGCCTCAAGCAGCATTTCGCCGATCTCCACAAGGCATTCATGAGATAAACACAGCGCCACACTTTCACAGTGCTATGATTATTATTTATGTTTAAGCATTTCGTTCTAAAATTGCTGTTACATTGTGCCACCATCCTGTGGCTTAGGTGGAGCTCGTGAAATTGCAGTGCAGTCGCCTCATTTGTGTACGATCAACACTGCAATGTCACTATTCACAGCTGGAGCATACAGACAAATAAAAAAAACATATTGATTGTAGCAGGGCTGATGTGTATATTAATGCTTCTCTATTGATAATAATAACTTTATAATTTCTTTAAGTCTTGCATAGAACACTGCATTAATGTGTTGCAATGTAACCACCATTTATGATCGCTAGCATGTTTAGTAGTTTTGTAATGTATTTTATTTAAAAGGTAATTTTGCTTCCGCATCACGACAATTAGTAAGATGCCGATGATTCAATCCCTCATCACGCACATTTAAGAAATATTGTGATTTGTACACAGTATTGCATGTACTCAAGATGTGGACGTCTATTCAATTTACACATTATATTGCTTTGCACTAGATTCAGACGTAACATGCACACATTTCAGTAATTTCCGCATGATACGTCTTTCCATAAGATGCGGAGTCCGCATCATACGTCTTATGCGGAGTCCGCATCATACGTCTTCCATATTCCAATAATTCCGTATGTGAGGTCTCCGCATCTTACGGAACGTTTCAGTAGGGAGGGGTTACTGTCAAATCGAGGTCGATGAGCGCGACCGGTAAAAGACAGCCTTTATTACTCCTGACGGGCTCTTCGAATTCAAGGTGCTTCCTTTTGAACTGTGCTCTGCTCCCACAACTTTTCAACGAATAATGGACACAGTTTTGTCCAGTCTCAAGTGGCAATCGTGTCTTGTCTATATAGATGACGTCGTCGTTTTTTCATTGATTTTCTAGCAGCACCTTCAGCGACTTCGTGCAGTACTTGAGGCGCTACTAACAGCTGGCCTGTCGCTCAAGCCCGAAAAATGCCCCTTTCGCTACGAGGAGCTCAAGGTTCTCGGCCATGTCGTCAACAGTGACGGAAGTTGCCCAGACCACGAGATAACACTGGCTGTCGCTTCCTTTCCAACTCCAATGAACAACGACTACGCACGCCGTTTTCGAGGCCTTTGAACGTACTATCGTCGCTTTGTTCCGAACTTTTCCAAAATAGCAGAACCCTTAAACCAATTCACGAAAGGCAACGTTGCTTTTGTGTCGGCCCCGGGACAACACGATGCTTTTTGAGAGCTAGGACGACGCCTCGAGACTCCTCCAATCTTGGTTCATTTCGACGAAAATGCTGACACTGAAGTGCATACAGATGCTAGTAATATCGGCCTTGGAGCCGTCCTTGTGCATTGGCAGGAAGATATCGAGCGAGTGATCGCCTACACTAGCCTTACGTTATCATGGGCTAACACAAACAATTCCACCACAAAAAAGAAATGCCTAGCTGTCGTCTGGGCCTTATGCAAGTTCCGGCCGTATTTGTATGGGCGACCATTCGAAGTATGACGACATATTGAGCGCTAAGAGACAGGGACAGGAGAGAGTGGACACCACAATGCGCTAACTTCAACAATTTTTATTTTCAGGAAACGCGAACCTATAAATCCGTGTACAGTGGCGCCACCAGTCTAACCACTAGCCCAGCAGAAAAGCCCTTTCTCGATCTAACAAGTCAACTGACGGTGCACTTACACATGCGTCACCTTTGCGAAAGATAGCATGGGCTTCAATTATCTCTCGCACGTCTTTGTCTTTATGCTTCGCCAGAACACTGCAGGATGCGTACAAGGGTGTGCAACCACATTCCACGCAATGTACTGACAAATGGCCATAATTATTCTTGTTTTTAACATTGAGCTTATGTTCACGAAGACGGTCATTAAGGCATCTACCCGTCTGACCTATACATATACCACCACAAGTCAGAGGAAGCCCATAAACTACCCCTTCAACACACGCCACAAAATGATCGCGATGCTTCTTGGAGCAACCGACAGCAGGCTTGCGGTGCGGGTCCGTCAAGCGACTTATCCTGCCAAGCTTTTGTGGTGCTGAGAATACTACTTTAATGCCCACTCGACTAGCTACTTTCTTCAGGTTATGAGCAGTTTTGTGCAGGTACGGCACTACTGCAACTCTGCTCCTACTCACTGCCGGTTGGATGTCTGCTTCCCGAGGGCGACTGTCCACCCGGCATTTTTTAAGCAAACCCTCGACAACAGACACCTGTATCGACTCTGGGAAACCTGCTGCGGATAACCTCTCCGACTGACTCATGACACTTTTCTGAATTTTATGATGGCAAGATTTCCGCAATGCGTTCCCAAAACACAGATTGGCAATGCTTCTTTTTACTAGCTTCGAGTGAGCAGATTGGTATGGCAATAGGGGCTTATTAGCTCTGGGCTTGTATTCCCAACACGTGTGCTGCTGCTTGAATTCCAATTCAATGTCTAAAAACCGCAGCACGCTATCGGTTGGCTCTTCTACTGTAATAACGAGTGGGCTAAGGCAAGCAGAAAAAACAGCTTCGAGTTGACTTACTGCTACGTTTTCTTCACGCTCGAACAAGACAAGGTAATCGTCCACGTATCTCACAACTTTTGCCACCCTGTGCTGTGACAAGACATGTGCCAGATTTCTATCATGGTGGGCCAGAAAAATGTCACTCAGTACCGGCGCCAAACAGGAGCCGATACAGATGCCCTGCTTCTGAAGGAAAGTTTTTCCATTCCACGTGGCAAATGTCGAGCGGAGATATAAGCGAAGCAAGTCTAAAAAGCATTGAACCGAAATCTCGGCTGAGTTTTGAAACGCAACCACACCAAAGCTGTCAATACATTCTTCCACGCGCTCGATTAGTTCATTTTGAGGCAAAGAATAATATAAATCTTTTATGTCAAAGGAGCAGGCGAAAAAACCTTTGTCTGGGTTACTCTTCAGGAAATCTAATATTTCCCCGGAATGCCTAATCAAAAAGGGGTCGTCAATTTTAAGAATACCGAGCCTTTCTTGCAAGAAAAGGGCTAGGTTCTTCTGCCATGACCCTATTTCCGAAACTATTACCCTCAATGGCCATTCAGGCTTGTGCGTTTTCGCGCTAAACATAATATCAAGGCTATCTTTCTTGGCTGCGTCAATATCGTGAAACAATCTACTGAGGCCCAAATTTTTACAGAGACGTTTTGTTTCAAGTTTTACCTTCCTAAGAGACACATTATTGCACTCATTAAAAACTTTGGCAACTGCAGAACAGGCTCTCTCGTCATAGTCACCTTCCCCTAGGACAACAAATCCGCCCTCCTTATCCGCTGGCAGAACGCACAGTCGCTTCTGCTTCAAGAACGACACAACACGGCTTACAGGCACCCGTGAAGCCCCAATATTCTTCCGCGAGATCACATCAACCCCTTCCGATATACATCGATTCGCTTCACCTTCCGGGGCACACTTTGATATCCGTCGCACAAGGCTCAAAAGTTCCGGCGCACTCAACCGTGGCTCGACGGCGAACTTAGGTCCAAGTTTAAGAGCATTTTCAACGTAGTCTGGAAGACTAACCTGGCCGGTGGTTCTGACGCTGCATGTGGTTGGAACTGTCTTCTTTGGGATGCTGGCACGTAAGCCTGGCAGAGTCTGCTTCCACATGAATTCCGTGCCGCTGCTGACGATCGCTAGAAGATTCTTCCACTCCCTGGTGGCATGTCGTGTCCTTCCTGGATCTTCCAAGGAGGTCTTGAGCAGGTCCTTTAACATCCGAGCCTGCCTGTGCCACTCACTCCTAAGAATCTTGAGGACTCTGATGCCATGCCCGGCTGAAGGAGCGAGTCCACCAAACAACCGCACGACTTCATCCGGTAGGTGCTTGCAGCGAATGAAGAAGGAAAGGGAGCGAGCTTGGCAGTTGGCATGAATCAAGAGGGGAGCAACTGAACACGGATTGTACGAAGAACACAGAAAAGAGCCCGATGTACTAGAAATAAATTTTAGCAGTGCCATTTTTTGGGCGTGTTGGTAAAGGGAGCTTGACGACATATTGAGCGCTAAGAGACAGGGACAGGAGAGAGTGGACACCACAATGCGCTAACTTCAACAATTTTTATTTTCAGGAAACGCGAACCTATAAATCCGTGTACAGTGGCGCCACCAGTCTAACCACTAGCCCAGCAGAAAAGCCCTTTCTCGATCTAACAAGTCAACTGACGGTGCACTTACACATGCGTCACCTTTGCGAAAGATAGCATGGGCTTCAATTATCTCTCGCACGTCTTTGTCTTTATGCTTCGCCAGAACACTGCAGGATGCGTACAAGGGTGTGCAACCACATTCCACGCAATGTACTGACAAATGGCCATAATTATTCTTGTTTTTAACATTGAGCTTATGTTCACGAAGACGGTCATTAAGGCATCTACCCGTCTGACCTATACGTGCGAGAGATAATTGAAGCCCATGCTATCTTTCGCAAAGGTGACGCATGTGTAAGTGCACCGTCAGTTGACTTGTTAGATCGAGAAAGGGCTTTTCTGCTGGGCTAGTGGTTAGACTGGTGGCGCCACTGTACACGGATTTATAGGTTCGCGTTTCCTGAAAATAAAAATTGTTGAAGTTAGCGCATTGTGGTGTCCACTCTCTCCTGTCCCTGTCTCTTAGCGCTCAATATGTCGTCAAGCTCCCTTTACCAACACGCCCAAAAAATGGCACTGCTAAAATTTATTTCTAGTACATCGGGCTCTTTTCTGTGTTCTTCGTACAATCCGTGTTCAGTTGCTCCCCTCTTGATTCATGCCAACTGCCAAGCTCGCTCCCTTTCCTTCTTCATTCGCTGCAAGCACCTACCGGATGAAGTCGTGCGGTTGTTTGGTGGACTCGCTCCTTCAGCCGGGCATGGCATCAGAGTCCTCAAGATTCTTAGGAGTGAGTGGCACAGGCAGGCTCGGATGTTAAAGGACCTGCTCAAGACCTCCTTGGAAGATCCAGGAAGGACACGACATGCCACCAGGGAGTGGAAGAATCTTCTAGCGATCGTCAGCAGCGGCACGGAATTCATGTGGAAGCAGACTCTGCCAGGCTTACGTGCCAGCATCCCAAAGAAGACAGTTCCAACCACATGCAGCGTCAGAACCACCGGCCAGGTTAGTCTTCCAGACTACGTTGAAAATGCTCTTAAACTTGGACCTAAGTTCGCCGTCGAGCCACGGTTGAGTGCGCCGGAACTTTTGAGCCTTGTGCGACGGATATCAAAGTGTGCCCCGGAAGGTGAAGCGAATCGATGTATATCGGAAGGGGTTGATGTGATCTCGCGGAAGAATATTGGGGCTTCACGGGTGCCTGTAAGCCGTGTTGTGTCGTTCTTGAAGCAGAAGCGACTGTGCGTTCTGCCAGCGGATAAGGAGGGCGGATTTGTTGTCCTAGGGGAAGGTGACTATGACGAGAGAGCCTGTTCTGCAGTTGCCAAAGTTTTTAATGAGTGCAATAATGTGTCTCTTAGGAAGGTAAAACTTGAAACAAAACGTCTCTGTAAAAATTTGGGCCTCAGTAGATTGTTTCACGATATTGACGCAGCCAAGAAAGATAGCCTTGATATTATGTTTAGCGCGAAAACGCACAAGCCTGAATGGCCATTGAGGGTAATAGTTTCGGAAATAGGGTCATGGCAGAAGAACCTAGCCCTTTTCTTGCAAGAAAGGCTCGGTATTCTTAAAATTGACGACCCCTTTTTGATTAGGCATTCCGGGGAAATATTAGATTTCCTGAAGAGTAACCCAGACAAAGGTTTTTTCGCCTGCTCCTTTGACATAAAAGATTTATATTATTCTTTGCCTCAAAATGAACTAATCGAGCGCGTGGAAGAATGTATTGACAGCTTTGGTGTGGTTGCGTTTCAAAACTCAGCCGAGATTTCGGTTCAATGCTTTTTAGACTTGCTTCGCTTATATCTCCGCTCGACATTTGCCACGTGGAATGGAAAAACTTTCCTTCAGAAGCAGGGCATCTGTATCGGCTCCTGTTTGGCGCCGGTACTGAGTGACATTTTTCTGGCCCACCATGATAGAAATCTGGCACATGTCTTGTCACAGCACAGGGTGGCAAAAGTTGTGAGATACGTGGACGATTACCTTGTCTTGTTCGAGCGTGAAGAAAACGTAGCAGTAAGTCAACTCGAAGCTGTTTTTTCTGCTTGCCTTAGCCCACTCGTTATTACAGTAGAAGAGCCAACCGATAGCGTGCTGCGGTTTTTAGACATTGAATTGGAATTCAAGCAGCAGCACACGTGTTGGGAATACAAGCCCAGAGCTAATAAGCCCCTATTGCCATACCAATCTGCTCACTCGAAGCTAGTAAAAAGAAGCATTGCCAATCTGTGTTTTGGGAACGCATTGCGGAAATCTTGCCATCATAAAATTCAGAAAAGTGTCATGAGTCAGTCGGAGAGGTTATCCGCAGCAGGTTTCCCAGAGTCGATACAGGTGTCTGTTGTGGAGGGTTTGCTTAAAAAATGCCGGGTGGACAGTCGCCCTCGGGAAGCAGACATCCAACCGGCAGTGAGTAGGAGCAGAGTTGCAGTAGTGCCGTACCTGCACAAAACTGCTCATAACCTGAAGAAAGTAGCTAGTCGAGTGGGCATTAAAGTAGTATTCTCAGCACCACAAAAGCTTGGCAGGATAAGTCGCTTGACGGACCCGCACCGCAAGCCTGCTGTCGGTTGCTCCAAGAAGCATCGCGATCATTTTGTGGCGTGTGTTGAAGGGGTAGTTTATGGGCTTCCTCTGACTTGTGGTGGTATATGTATAGGTCAGACGGGTAGATGCCTTAATGACCGTCTTCGTGAACATAAGCTCAATGTTAAAAACAAGAATAATTATGGCCATTTGTCAGTACATTGCGTGGAATGTGGTTGCACACCCTTGTACGCATCCTGCAGTGTTCTGGCGAAGCATAAAGACAAAGACGTGCGAGAGATAATTGAAGCCCATGCTATCTTTCGCAAAGGTGACGCATGTGTAAGTGCACCGTCAGTTGACTTGTTAGATCGAGAAAGGGCTTTTCTGCTGGGCTAGTGGTTAGACTGGTGGCGCCACTGTACACGGATTTATAGGTTCGCGTTTCCTGAAAATAAAAATTGTTGAAGTTAGCGCATTGTGGTGTCCACTCTCTCCTGTCCCTGTCTCTTAGCGCTCAATATGTCGTCAAGCTCCCTTTACCAACACGCCCAAAAAATGGCACTGCATTCGAAGTAGTCACCCACCATTCCTTTTGCTGGCTTGCAGGTCTCAAAGACCCCTCAGGCCGCCTAGCTTGATGGAGTCTCCGCTTACAAGAATTTGACGTTACGGTGGTTTACAAGTCAGGACGCAAGCACACCGATGCTGACTGCCTATCACGTGCGCCAGTCGGGTCAACTTTTCCTGACCAAACTGACGACGAAAGTTTCCTCAAGGCCGTCACAGCCTCCGACTTGGCTTTAAAACAGCGTAAGGACACAGAACTTCGCTCGATCATCAACAATCTCGAGGACAAGATTGAACAGCCACCACAAACATCCAGGCGCACAATTTCATCATTTTTCCTTCGTGACAACGTCCTGTACAAGCGGAGCTTTGATCCTAACGCTCGAACCGCACTACTAGCCGTACTATCTGTGATGCAAGACGACATCTTTAAGGCGTGCTATGCCGAACCATCTTCCGGCCATTTATGGTTCACGCGTACTCTGGCACGTATCCGCCACACGTACTACTGGCTCAAACTGTCTCGTACGGTCAAGCACTACCTGAAAACCTGCTGAGGCTGTCAACATCGCAAAGCTGAGCCCATGAAACCCGCTGGTCTTTTACACACTGTGGAGCAACGCGAGAACCATTTCAACAAGTTGGCATGGACTTGATAGGTGCATTAGCAAAATCTTCAGGGACGAATCAATGAAGAACAATTGCGACTGAATATTTAACTCGTTATTGTGAAACATGAGCACCCCACTGCGGTACGGCGAGCGATGTCGCAGATTTCTTCATTCATGCTGTGGTCATCCGCCATGGTGCAACAGCAGTGGTTCTAACAGACAGAACAACGGCCTTCACTGCCCAACTATTGGAAGAAGTAATGACTCTCAGCGGCAGCGTACTTAGCCGAACGACAGCTTACGATTCGTGAGCTAACGGATTAACAGAGCTGCTCAATAAGACAATCACAGACATGGTTTCCATGTATGTCAACGTAGACCATAGAAACTGGGACAGTGTGCGGTTTAAGGGGCCTTGGTCACAAGGTCGCGCCACAACGATCGGTTGCGGGGCTGACGAATCTTGTTGACATTGAGTAGCCTGGTCAGTCATCGTGGTAGCTGCAATGCGCCATCCGCTGCGAAGATCGAGCTCCTGGGGCTGTATGGCGAGTTGTACCCCGCTCCTCCACCAATGATAGTGCGGGGAATAAAGTATACACGATGAATATACTGGCGAGCAAATGCGTACAACGCTGATGCAGTCCGAGCACGTTCCCCTCAGCTTTTCGTCTTCGTCATCCTGAGGCATCTACTTAGCCCGTGACAATCATCATCATAATCATCATCAGCCTGCCTACGTACACTGCAGGACAAAAGCCTCTCCCATATTTCGCCAGTTAACCCGGTCCTGTGCTTGCTGCTGCCAACTTATACCCGAAAACTTCTTAATCTCATCTGCCCACCTAACCTTCTGTCTCCCCCTAACCCGCTTGCCTCCTCTGGGAATCCAGTTGGTTACCCTTAACGACCAGTGGTTATTTCGTCTACGCGCTACATACCCGGCCCATGTCCATTTCTCCTTCTTGATTTCAGCTATGATATCCTTAATCCCAATTTGTTCCCTAATCCACTCTGCTCTCTTCTTGTCTTTTAAGGCTACACCTACCATTTTTCTTTCCATTGCTCGTTGCGTCGTCCTCAATTTAAGCTGAACCCTCTTTGTAAGTCTCCAGGTTTCTGCTCTGTAGCTAAGTACTGGCCAGATACAGCTGTTATATACTTTCCTCTAGAGGGATAGTGGCAATCTACCTGTCATAATTTGAGAGTGCTTGCCAAATGTGCTCCACCCCATTCTTATTCATCTAGTTACTTCAATCTCAACGTTCGGCTCCGCGGTTTTGACCTGACCTAAGTAGACATAGTCTTTTACAACTTGAAGTGCACTATTACATATCTCGAAGCACTGCTCTTTTCCGAGGTTGTACATTACTTTCGTTTTTTGCAGATTCATTTTAAGACCCACCTTTCTGCTCTCCTAATCTAACTTCGTAATCATGAGTTGCAATTCGTCCCCTGAGTTACTCAGCAATGCAATGTCATAAGCGAACCTCAGGTTAATAAGCTACTCTTCATTAACTCTTATCCCTAACTGTTCCCATTCTAGGCTTCTATAAACCTCTTGTAAGCACGCGGTAAATAGCATTGGGGAGATTGTGTCCCCGTGCCTTGCACCCTTCATGATTGGTATTCTGTTGCTTTCTTTATGAAGCACCATGATAGCACTTGATTCCCTGTGGATTTCTTTCAGGATGTTTATATATACTTCATCGACGCCCTGATTCCACTGTGTCTGCATGACGGCTGATATTTCTACTGAATCAAACACCTTCTCGTAATCTATGAAGGCTATGTATAGTGGTTGGTTATACTCTGAGCACTTCTCTATTACCTGATTGATAAAATGAATGAAGTCGATTGTTGAGTAGCCTTTTCGAAATCCTGCTTTTCCCTTTGGTTGATTGAATTCTAATGTTTTCTTTACACTGTTAGCAATTACCTTTGTAGATAGCTTGTATACTACAGAGAGCAAGCTAATCGGCCTTCAATTCTTCAAGTACTTGTAATCTCCTTTTTTATGTATTAAGCTGATGTTAGCGTTCTTCCAAGACTGGTACTCTTCCCATCAGAAGACACCTCATAAACAGGGTGGCTAGTTATTCTAACACAATCCGTCCTCCATCTTTCAGCAGGTCTGATGTTACCTTATCCTCACCAGCAGCTTTGCCTCTTTGCATGCTTTCCAGAGCTTTTCTGACTTCTTCTATCATTACTAGTGGGGTGTCATCTGTGTTACTGCTAGCTTTTATGGTATTAAAGTCGTGGTTGTCCCGGCTACACTACAGATCTCTGTAAAACTCCTCCGCTATTTTAACTATCCTATCCATATTGGTAGTTATTTTGCCTTCTTTGTCCCGGAGAAAAAGTATGGCTCCGGAATCCCGTACGCCAACGCGCCCACTCTGAGAAGCTCTTGCGTCGTCATTTCGATCCTTACCGGGTTGTTCAGCGCGTCAGCGATGTAAATTACGAAGCTATCGCACTGCCCAGCATGCAGTCCTCCCTTCATGGTGCCCAGCCGCACATCGTCCACGTGGTTAGGATGAAGCCGCATTACTCACGCTGAAGACTTGCTCGTGCCGTCATACATTTGAAAGCATCGAATTGTTCCTATTCAAGAGGGGAAATAATGACACGAGCATGTAGTGGGTTTCTGGCTGTTGCGGGGCTAGTGTCATCATTACTTGTGGGTGTCGAAGGTTTTGGTGAGCAGAAAGGATGACGACGAACTCGCGCTGCTCGATCAAGGCTGTTCTGCTGTTTGCTATACTGCTACCTGCACTTATTTTATAACCTTGACAATATATATATATATATATATATATATATATATATATATATATATACGTATATATATAAAGATATTTATACATATTGTTACGGGCTAAGCAGATAAGTAGATGCCTGAGGATTACGACGACGAAAAGCTGAAAGGAACGTGCTCGGATTGCAGCAGCGTTGTACGTATTTGCTCGCCAGTATATTCATCGTGTATACTTTATTCTCCGTAACATCATTGGCGGAGGTGTGGGGTGCAGCTCGCAACACAGCCCCAGGAGCTGGATCTTCGCAGAGGACAGCGCATTGCAGCTACCACGATGACTGACCAGGCTACTTAATGTCAACAAGATCCGTCAGCCCCGAAACCGATTGTTGTGGTGCGACCTCGTGTCCCAGGCCAGACATCCACAGAGCCTTACATCGCGTACATCCAGGACGTGTAGGCTTTGTGCTCCGAGGTCGACAAGGACATGCTCGACGAGGACAAAGTCGGACACATTCTTAAAGAAATTGCCGATGACGCCTTCAATTTTCTGCTGTGCAAGGACTGCTCGACGGTGAAGTCGGTCATCGAAGCATGTCGTCGCATCGAACAGGCGAAAACTATGCGCGTAGTTCATCGATTTGACCGCCTTCCCAAAACGCGGGCTACGTCCTCTTGTGAAGATTTGCCCACACTACTTCAACCACCAGCGCCGGAAAACGTCACCAGAATAGCCCGTCGGGAACTCGAGGCTATGGCACCCATTATGTCTAGCGTCAGCGCGCCTGGACACATTCTCAATGCTGTTTCAATGATACAGGCCGTGGTTCACAAAGAGATCGCGAATAGGAGCATTTCGCCACCTCATCAAAATGCCCCTACTACTTCCAGCTTGGCTCCAGTCGTTGCGGCTGCCACTCCAAACCACATGTTTGTGCCACGATGAAACCAAGCTGACTGGCGCACTCATAATGATCGGCCCATATGTTTCACGTGCCATCAGATAGGACACATCGTTCACCATTGCCGCAGCCGTTAGACCTCATCACCTCGACTGAGCTTCTATGATTGGGGACCTCGGTCCGAACGTGCACCTTATGCCCCGTCCTACCGTGCTGGGACAGGTCCAGAGCACAATCCAAAACGTCGGACCAGCCGCTCGCCATCGCCCGTGCGTCGTCAGTCCCGCTCTCCCCAAACCCGCCGTTCTCAGTCTTCCTACGACCGTCGCTCGGAAAACTAGCCGGTGCAGCCCCCGGAGGTGACGCTGCATACACGACTTGGACTTCAAATCCTCCGATCACTCCCGACTAGCGGTGCAACCTTCTTACAAGTCTCGTTGATGGTTTACCTGGTACTGCTCTTATTCATGCCGGTGCATAAATATCTGTGATGAGCTCAGACCTCCGCCGCCGTCTCCAAAAAGTTCTGACGCCTGCAATTGGCCCTACCGTTCGTACAGCGGATGGGAGTACTCCTGCTGTGCTTGGAATGTGGACTGCGCGAATAACGATTTCTGAGCATCAAACTTCAGTTCTGTTCTCTGTACTGAAAAATTGCCTTCATGACCTCATCCTTGGACTCGACTTTTTGGCTGCACACACTGCGCTCATTGACTGTTCCAAAGGTCTTCTTCGGCTCAAACTACTATCCTTCTCAGAGACTGTCTCTACCAGCCCATCTCGTCTACGCTTTGTCGATTTCGCTTTCGCTGCAAGCCGCAGTCCAAGTCCAACTCTCGCCATATCCTCCGGTACCCGATGGTGATTATGTCGCTGCCCCGATTTCTGACGTGGCCAGGACACGTAATGTTGCACTCCCCAACACTGTGTACTGTAAACAGAAATAAGCCGAGATGGGAGTAAATGACCTTGTCCTCTAGCGCATGCTCCGATGGGAGTTTTATAAACACCGTCTAGAGGGAGTAAAAAATTTACTCCCCATTTGTAGGGAGTTTTTGCATGGTGCCAGGGGGGTTTCTATTTACATCCATCGGGGAACTTTTTCAGGTCAGTATGGGAGTAAATTTTTTGCTTCGATTGAGAAAAAAATTACGTCGGCAGCCGTACCTTGAGCAAGCGTAACTTTAATTGCATTACCTTCGAAGCACATAACAATGATTAACGTACAGAAACATGCTCACAACAATCACGTAATATTGCAACACTCACGCTCACCACAGCTTGCCGCCCACGCTCCACACTTATGATTCAGTCACCGGGTATATATAGGCACCACATTCTGACCTCCCAAGTATCCTTGGAGGGGCCAAGATTTCGCTGTTAATTAAGCAATAAACACGCACGGCGTAGGTATGAAGTTGCAGTGGCCTGATGTAAGCACTTCAACACACAATGCATTTTATCCTAAACCTGCCTAATGTTTGATATTTTTTAACTATAGCGAAAAAGTTTTACCAGTCGGCACTCTGTCGTAAGAGCAGAATTTTCACTAGCAGTACTGTTTGTGGATCCGTAAACTGCACTGAATTATATACAAAGCCCGCGCGGCCTTGAATGAACACATTAAGGAGGCACATTCAGCAGCTCCAGCGATGAACCGAGGTAGACCGCCGCTACCGCGTCCGACGACTAGGCCGCACTCACGAGTACGGCACGGTGATTCGATGAATGGCAGCTGGCGATCACGAAATGCTTGCTGATGTGCCGTTTCGTCTCATTATTTTTCCTATGCGCAGAAATAGGTGTCCGCCATCCACGCAGTTTAAGCTACGGAGCAATAGACGTAAAACTAACTACACGGTTCGCAGTCGCTGTTCCC